>NC_133666.1:139841825-140141825 GCF_037893015.1 Macrotis lagotis | reverse complement strand
TGATAATAAAATGAAATAAAGCAGGTAAATATAAATACTAGGCACTATGTAAATGTAATCAATCTTTATTGTTACCTTTTGGACACCTTCCCTTAAAGGAAGCATCAGAGATAGGATGTAGCGGGATACAGAGGGAAAAGAGAACAGGTTCCTGAAGCCTGGGGAATGAGTTCAATTTTTATTTCTGAAAATGTATACAAATTTGTTTAATTACAGAGATTTAACCTCTTTGAGCCTCAGTTTATTCAGCTGAAAAGTCAATGTCTTAGACTATATGGCTCTTGAAGTCCCCTCCAGTTTTAGATCTGTGATCTCCCTTCAAACATCTCTCCTCCACATTTGCTTCACTGCATTCAAAACTATCCTACCACAGGCACCTAAACCCTCTCCTCTTGGTTGTCAGAGCCTTCTAAAGTGTCTGTGCTATAACACAGTGTTTTAGAAAGAAGAGAGAATTTCCTGAATTGAAGTGTCACTTTTATTACATCCAGAAACAACAACTGAGAATAAGGAGGTCAGTTGAAAGAACAGAACAGAGAAGTAAGGTTGAACAATCCTGGTTAGACTCAACCTCTTTTCTGCCTTGTGTTCATAAATTTAAGTGGGAAATTCCTATTATATCAGTCAATGTATTTTAGATTTCTTCTGTGTATTTTGGAGACTCAGGTAAATGCCATTCCTAAATTTTAGAGATGTGTCTGAATATATAACAAATAGATGATGACTTTGAATATCTTCCTCTGTTTTAGAGCTGAGTGATGAGGAAGTCCTGGCTCAATCTATTATCTTTCTATTTGCTGGCTATGAAACCACCAGCTCTGTCCTTTCCTTCCTTTTTTACAATCTGGCCACCCATCCTGAGGTCCAACAGAAACTTCAACAGGAAATAGATGCATCTTTGCCTAACAAGGTGAGGAACAGAATTCTTCATACCCTACTCCTAATTTACTTTCTAGTCACCCAATTACTTCATCTCCTAATAGAAGTTTTGTCAAATGCTGACTTGGTATTCGTCCATTATTGGAACATTTCAGGGTTTGACAAGGTAAAAATATGCTGAGACTCCATATGTTTACAATAATCTTTCATTGCAAAGAATGAAATCTCAGTTACTAGTGCCAAAACTTGGAAAAATTCTGAAAAAGCTCCTTTGTCCTCTGTTCACAGAGCCATTTTATAATGTTTCCTCCACTTAATGACAAACATTTCTGATCTCTTCTGATACTAAATGTCATTGTGACTTTGGGTCTCCTCTTCACTCCTCACTTACTCTCTTTCCCTGTCTCTCCTTTCATATACCTTGTCCCCTGTTTGACCTCCCCTTCCCTACTCTCCTTTCATCTCTTCTTAGATTCTCATTCAGTCTCTCAATGGGACAGATAACAGGGGTTATTAACTTTTCTTGATATCACAAGATAAAAAGTTTTATGAATGGACACTGGAGTTTGTCCACACCCAGGCACCTCTTTTGGATGCACCAGGATCACCCTTTTTATCCCTCTTGGACAAAGTAGAATAATAACTATCATGGGAACTCTTAAATAGTAATTTCTCTATGAAGTTAGGGAATAGCCTTGAGGGATTAGCCTTGAGGATGTATTAAACATAAAATTTAAACAATGATGAGGGACCAGGCTACCATGATAGGAGGAGGAATGGGGACTAGATAAATTCCTAAAATTAGCCCTATAGATCTCATTGATCACTTAGCAAAGTCCAACTTGAACCCCCATACTTTTGCTGAGAACAATTAAGGGGACATAAAAAAATTCTGAGAGATTCTGTCTTGTCTTGGTTTGGGATCAGGTCTTTTTGTATATAACTCATTTTCTCTAGTATTCTGAAGGTTGACAGAATGTTTTTCTGGGAATTAGGTGATCTCTCCTAAATAGTAATTCCTCCATACTCCCTCTTAGACCCATAATATTCTTCAAGCTATATAGAAGTCTTAGAATAGAAGGATATGATCAGAGTTGCCTTTCCAAACAGATAACTTCATTGTGAGGGATGCTGGGAAAACACCTCTGGCCCCACCTCAAGTGTCTTTTCTAAACTCTGCCATTGCAGATGCATTCCTTTATGTCTATTCTATTTTGAAATACCTTCAGTTTAATAACTGTTATGAAATACTACCAGAGCACCTCAACATTGATGGTATTTTTAGAATTTGGATAGAATGCAATTTTCAGAAGGATAAGAAGAGATGACAAGAAGTGAAAGTTGGGGAGCATTGAAGACATGGAAAGTCTTTTTTCACCCCAAAACTTCAGTGCTAGCCTGATTTGTTCCAAAAGAAAACCTGGAAGAACAGGAGAAAACAATATTTATCTTAGCACAACTTCCTTTTACTGAGGTTTGAGTTTTGCCACAGCTTCAAAGGTCTCATTTGATGAAAACACTTATACATATATAACTTTGAGGGATTTCAGAATTTTTGAGTCACTTCATTAGTTCATTGAAAACTATAATGACTTCCAACTTTCCATGGATTCATTAGTAAAAAGATTTTTATACTTTTCCTTCAGAGGGTATTACACAACATCTGGTGATTAGACTTAGAATGAAGATGATATAGACTCATTCTAAGACCAAGTGAAAAAAGGCAGATGAGATGTCACCTTAATACTTAGAACTGTTTGTTCTCTTCTCAGGAATCAGTCACCTATGAAAATCTGATGCAGATGGAATACCTAGACATGGTGATACATGAAAATCTCAGAATGTTTCCTATAGCTGGTAGGATTGAAAGGGTTGCTAAGAAAACTGTAGAGATCAATGGACTAACGATTCCTAAAGGCACAGTGGTGATGGCCTCACCATTTGTCCTTCATCGTGACCCAGAACACTGGCCAGAACCAGAGGAGTTCCGCCCTGAAAGGTAAGAACATTTTTTATTTTTAAATTAGGGAAAATATTTCTTCTCATCATGATTAACTGAAATAGTTTTAAAAGAACATTGATTGGGAGACTGGGTAAGGATTTGAATCTATTTTTGTATTTATCATTTAAAAATAAAAATAATAATAAATAATAATTGTCCTTTTTATGATGACTCTGAGTCTGTAACTTAAATTCTTTCTGCAACCCTGTAGAATGTTTAGAGTAACCATTTTAGGAGCTTAGACATAGGCACTTTAGACATGATTGCCCTTATTTTATGGATGCAGGAACTGAAACACATATATAATGGCTTGGCATTAGCTATGCAACTGAGAAGTTTCAGAAGTGAATTTTGAATACTGGTCATTATTAGAGTTTCCAAGTTGAAAAATGAATGTTTTAACTGTCTGCCATCTAAGACCTCTTCTGGCTTTAAATTATATAATCTTTGACTCTTTTAATTAGTAATTTTATATGTCATCTATTTTATGGCCAATGCAAATATATATATATAATTTTTTCATGTATCAATTATTTGTGGATGTTTGTCAAGGCTATAGTAGTAACTGAAATTTTTTAGGACATATCAAATAAAGGATATGATGGACCAGAATTCAAAGTTCACCTCTGACATGACTTAGCTATATGGCTAAAGGAAACCAATGATCTCAATCTACATAGAAACTCTTTCAAACATTTTCATCCCTCTAACCTCCCATTGTTCTTTCTCTTTCCATTCTCTCCACTGAGGACCTTCCCTCATATTTTGCCAGAAAAACTGTGGCTATTCAGAATGAACTGCTTGTTTTCCCTTCTTCCTCGTCTCCCATCAGTCAGGTACCTCCTGCCACTAACCCCTCCTTTTTGCTTCTATTATATGATGAAGTAATCTTATTCTTTACAAAGCCAAACTCACCTACTTATTCAAGATTTCATCTCTTCTAACAGATTGTCCCATCAGTCTTCCTCATCCTATTTTCAATCTATCCCTGTCTACTGACTCATTTTTTGCTCTCTATAAACATATTCATGTTTTTTCTATCCTGAGCAAACCCTTACTAGATCCTCCTCCCTTCCTGCTATTATCCAATTTCTCCTGTCCTTTGTAACTAATCTCCTCAAGAAGGTTATGATTATCTACAATAAATAATCCACTTTTTCTCCTGTCAACTTCTTCTTTTTCTTTGAATTTTAAATACTTACTTAAAATCTTTTGTTGTTGTTTTCTTGTTAGTTGTGACTGATTCTTCATGACTGAATTTAAAGTTGTTTTTTTTTTCTTTTGTAATGCAATGGGGTAAAGTAACTTGCCCAAGGCCACACAGCTAGGTAATTATTCAGTGTCTGAGGCTGGATTTGAACTCAGGTACTCCTGATTCCATGGCCAGTGCTCTATCCACTATGCGACCTAGCTGCCCCTTTAGAGTTTTCTTGACAGAGATATTGGAGTGCTTTGCCATTTATATCCCTAGATCATTTTAAAGATAAGGAAATGGAGGTAAACATAGTTATATTTATTGCTCAGGGTGGCATTGTTGGTGTTAAGTGTCTGTATTCAAATTTGAACTCAGATCACTGACTCCAGATCTGGCTCTCTATTCACTATGACCTGCTACCTAACAGCCTCAAAAAGAATTTAATCTAATTGAAATGCTATTGTAGTAAAAGATGAGTAATCTCAGGGCAGCCACGGGGCTCAGTTGATAGAGCACTGGCCCTGAGTTCTAATTTGACCTCAGTCACTTAATAATTGCCTAGCTGTGTGACCTTGGACAAATCACTTAATCCTATCACTTTAAATAAAATTTTTTTAAAAAAGAGATAAGTAATCTCATTCCTTACATTTCTTAGAAACTCAAAGTTTAGAATTGTTACAATCTAAAGAATGCTACTATAAGAACAGATTATTTGAGTTTGTAGCAATTTCTGTCTTTCAAACTCAGTTTGGGATTTTTAAAAATGACAAGTAATAAAGAGGACATTCTGATAAATAAATTTGCTCCAAAAACAAATAAATGATGCTTCAAATATTTTCAGCATCTTCTTAAGGCAGATTTCTTAATGTCTGATTGTTTTCTCTCCCTTTTTATTTTTCCATTGTTCAAAATTTTGATTTTCAAATTTTTCCCCTCTTTTTTGAGAAGACAAGAAATAGCATATCAATTTTACATGTGAAGTCATGAAAAAAACATATTTCTTATTAGCTGATGGTGGGATTCAAATAAATTAACAACCAATTCTCTGCCCTAATGATTTTAAGTATACAAAAAGTTATTCCAAGATACCTCTAAGAGGTAGTTTAATATCTCATGCATTTTATACTCAATGAAGAACAAAAAAAGAGATACACAAAACTAGATTGTTATATATATTACTCACAGAAAGGAAACATATCCTCATGGAGCAAAAGCAGCCAAGTGACCACAGCAGCCAATGTTGGAATATATGCAGAAGCAAAACTCATTCTACCTATTTTACCTCTTTTTTTCCCTTCTACTCATCTGGCTTCTGAAATGGGTGATAAGATAACCCTTGAAATTTTTGTTTCTATTGGTTCATTGTGTTCCAGCTTCCTATTGGTTATATGATCCAGGGAACTCAAATGCATTCATAATATCTCAAGGGAATTTTGGGCATAACATAAAATAGTAACAAATGACAGCTTGTCACCACCTGGTTATTTGACACTTTTTCTCCTTACATTATATATTTGTTTGAAGTAAAAAAAATGAGGGAATTAAATTGTAGTATTTCATCAAAGGTATAATGAATTTTAAGAAATGAATAAAGAAATTTTACAAGTATAGTTCCATCAATTTTTTTCACCTATGAATGGAATGAAAATACTATGGGCACTTAGAAAATGCTTTTGCTCAGATAAGCATTAAAAAGAATAAGGAATGTAATTTTGTGATTTCCACATTGAATGATTGCCCAAGAGATACCTTAGAGAGAACCCTATTTGCAAGTGCCATTTTAGCAGCTGGTTCATTGAACTCAATATAAAATTATGTGCTCATTCTGTTGAGCTTGCTAAATCCAACCACTGATATTAACATTGTGCAAAAAAAAACTAAGAAAAATGAAGTGAAAAACAATATACTTCAATCAAGACTGAGAGTTCCTAATTTCTCTCTGTAGAGATGGATAGAATTTTTCATCATGGGAACTTTGGAATTTATTTTGGTTCATTGAATCAATCAGAGTAACTAAGTCTTTCACAGTTGATCATTATCACAATTTTCCTGTTACTATGTAAATAGTTTTCCTGGTTTTACTTATTTCACTTTGTATCAGTTAAATATGTCTTCCCATTTTTTCTGAAACTTTCCCTTTATCATTTATTTTTTCCAAGTTTTAAAAATTTCATTTATTTATTTTTTCCAACTATACACAAAGATAATTTTCAACAATCCCTTTTTCTGTAAGGGTGTGAGTTTCAAATTTTTATTCCTCTATCCCTTGCCTCCCTTCTCCCCTGATAGAAAGCAATCTAATGTAGGTTATACATGTGTAACTATGCTAAACATATATTCAGATTAATCATTTTGTGAAAGAAGAAGGAAAAATACAACATGAATGGAAAAAATTCATAATACATAAAACAAATATAAAAAACTGAAAATAGTAAACTTTGGTCTGCATTCAGACACCATAGTTGCTTCTCTGGATGTGGATGATATTTTCCATCACATGTCACTTAGAATTGTCTTTGATTATTGTAAGAAGAGTATATTCATCATAGTTAATCATCACATAATATTGTTGATATTGGCTCATTTTACTCAGCATCAGTTCATACAAGTCATTCCAGGCTTTTCTGAGGTCCTGTCCCTTATGAGTTTTAAAATTTTTTATTTTATTTTTCCAATTATACACAGAGGTAGTTTTCATCATTCCTCCATTTGCAAGCTTATGAGTTTCACATTTTCACATTTTTCTAATACCCTTTATTTCTTCTTCCCTCCCCATGGCAGTGAGAAATTTGGTAAAAAGTTGTATATGTACACTTATATTTAACATATTTCCATATTAGTCATGCTGTGAGAGAGAAATTAGAACAAAGAGGAAAAATCATGAGAGAGAAAGAAAAAGAAAAAAAAACATCTCATTCACAATTACAGTTCTTATTAACTTTATATTTTCCTCCATGCTTTCTTCCTTCATTTATACTTTTGCTTTGCCTCTGATTGCTGTCTCCTAATCAGTTCTTCTCTTTTTAAAATATTTTATTTATTTATTTTTCCAACTGCATGCAATGTTAGTTTTACCAATCATTTTTTCGAGGTTTTAAGTTTTACTTTTTTTCTTCTCTCCCTCCCTTCCCCCCCCCCCCCGACAGAAAGCAATCTGATATAGGCTCTACATTTATGACCATGCTAAACATAGATCCATATTTGATCAACCTTTCTTTCTTTCAGCCCTTTTCTCTTTCATTCTCTTTCCCCTTTTATTTTTCTTTTTAAATTTACTTTTTTCATTATTTTTTACTTTCACCCTTCCTTATTATTGGTTCCATCTTTCCATTTCTTTCTGCTTCTTCCTCATTTCCCTATAGGGTAGGATAAATTTTGAAATTCACTTGTCATTCCTTCAGAGTAAAATATGTTCACTGCTCATGCCATCCCTTCTTTCCCTCTATTTAATAGGTCTTTGTGATTCGGTATAGTGTTATTTATCCTTCCGTGCCTCACCTTCTCCTAGCATAGTTCTTTTCATGTCTTGTTTTTAACCTGTCTTGCACTCACCTGTGTTAGGATTTGCTCCTTTTATCTGTCTTAATAGAAGAGCAATTCTAAGGAGTTGACTTATTGTCTGCTAGATTTGATTTATAAACAACCTTAACTTCATAGTCACTTCATAACCTTCACCTTTGTCCAAGGACATTCCCCTCAACTGTCCTATTACAAAAATAATTCTCAAGAGCCATAAAAATCATCAAATTATAATTAATTTATACCATACCCTCTTTCCAAATATGCTCTATAGAAATATAACCATCATGAGCTAAAGTATCATGTAAAGTAAAATCAATCAAGAGCTAAAAGTTGGATCAAATCACAGTCAATCCCCCCACATACCCTTTGTCTAAATATGTTCCTTTAAATTGTCCTAAGACAAATACAGTTCTCAAGAGTTAACTAACATCTGCCCTCACCCCCAATTTCTATTTACTTTCTAAAACATTTCTTGAGTCTTGTATTTGAAGATCAAATTGTCTGTTCAGTTCTGGGTTTTTTATCAGATAAGTTTGAAAGTCCTCTATTTTTTTGAAAAGCCATCTTTTCAACTGAAAGAATATGCTGAATTTTGCAGAATAATTGATTCTTGGTTGTAATCCAACCTCCTTTGTCCTTCAGAATATCAAATTCCAGGCCCTCTGATACTTTAATGTTGTTGCTAAATCCTGCATAATCCTAATTGTCACTCCCTAATATTTAAATTGCTTCCTTTTTGATTGCTTGCTGTAATTTTTCCTTTATGGAGAATTGTGAAATTTGTCTAAAATATTCCTTGGAAGTTTTGTTTGGGGGTTTTTGTCTGGGGGGTGACTGATGGATTATTTCAAGGACTATTTTATTTTCTTGTTCTAGGACATTAAGGAAGTTTTTTATAATAATTTCCTGTATGATATTGTCCAGGTTCTTTTTCTGGTAATGGCTTCAGATGAACAGTAATTCATAATCTCTCCTGGATCTATTTTCCAGATCAGTAGTTTTTCCTAAAAAGTACTTTACATTGTCTTATATTTTCTCAGCTTTTTGGTTTTGCTTGATGGAATCTTGATTTCTGAGTCATTCATGTCCATTTGCATAATTCTTGTTTTGGACATTTTATTTTCTTTGTTAACATTTTTGTTTCCTTTTCCAATTAGTTAATTTTATTTTTCAATAGGTCAATTTTTACTTTAAAATTATTATTTTCTCTGGTTATTTTTTCATAATTCTCCTGAATGGTTCTCATTTCTCTTCTCCATTTTTTTCTTCTTCTCTTCTTTGGTTTTTAAATCCATTTTGAGCTCTTCTAAGAGGTCTTTTTGCAAATGAGAACATTTGCAAATGAAGATTTTACATGTAGGCATTTTAATTTCCCTTCTGTGATGGAGTTTTTAATCACCCCTATCAAAATAGTAGCTGTCAATGGTTTGAGCTTTTTTAAATTATTGTTTCTCTTGTCATTTTGTCAGTTGAATCTGTTCCTGTGGTAAAGGGTATATAGTCCGAAGCTTTTTATTTGACTGGGGGTTTGGGGTTTTGGTCCCTGGGTTTCTGCTCTGTTGTTCCCAGTTTGCTCCCTGGCTAGGGGAGCCTGGCTTCCAAGGGCTTGAATTCTTGCTTTACAAGCTGGACTTGGGACCTTTATTGCTGGCAGAGAGGCATTGGCTGCACTATGACTAAAAGCCTCTCACTGGCTTCCCAACTCTCCCACCTACACTGAGCTATATTACCCTTTTATCCATGAGACAGAACTATTTTTGAAGTTCCTGCAAGATGTGTCTCACTGAAAAGTTGTTTCACTGTTGTTTTTTTCTGGGTTTTCTAATTTTAGGATTTGTTTAGCGGCTTCACTAAAAGTTCTTTTAGGAAAAGCTCTGGGAGTTTCTTAGCTTAGCCCACCATCTTGGCTCCTTCCTTTATCATTTCTTTATAATTTTTTTCATCATTTCTTACAAGACAAGAGTATTCCATCAAAATCATACCACAAATTGTCTAGCCATTCTGCAACCAATATATATCCTTTCAATTTTAATTTTTTTTTGCCATGACCAAAATTTCTATAAATATTTTGCTACTTGGGTTTGCCCTTTTCTTTGATCTCTTTGGAAGATAGACATAGTAGTGGGTTACTAAAGACCAAAGGGTTTACTGTTTTATTGCCTTTTGGGCATAGTTGCATATTTTTCTCTAGAATCATTGCACCACTTCTAAAGCATCTATTTTTTCTTATGACCGCCATCATTGGTCATTTCCCTTTTTCTATTACGTTAGCCAAACTCATAGGACTGAAGTTGTATCTCAGAGTTGCTATAATTTTTCTTTCTCTAATGAAAAATGATCTAAAGCTTGTTTTTCTGTCATTATTGGTAGCTTTGATTTCTTCTTTTGAAAACTACTTTATTTGACTTTTTATCAATAAAGTATTGCCTTTTAAATTTTTTTATTTTATTTTAATTAATAATTAGTTTATTTTAGAAATTTAACTTATCTTCTTATATATTTGAGAAATAATTCAATTTTCAGAGGAAGTTGCTCTAAAATTTCTTTCTCCATTCAGTTGACTGTTTCCTTCAAATTTTAGGTGAATTGGTTTTGTTTGTGCAAAAAGTTTCAAATTTCATGTAACTCAAATAATCCCTTTTACTTCCTGGAATCCTCTCTGTCTCTTGTTTGTATATACCCTCCCCTTATCCATATATATCTGAAAAGATTGTTTTTTGCTTATGATATCACCTTTTGTACCTAAAGCATTCACCCATGCCTATACCATGTGAGATGTTTATGTATGTCTAATGTCTGCCTATTTGTATTCCTTTAATATCTATTTCTTGCCTATTGCTAGAACTAACATTTGTTGCACAGTATTGAATAACAAAGGTTATAACGGGTATGCTTATTTCACCCTCCCAATGTTATTGGTAAGGATTCTAGTTCATTTTCATCACAGATCATACCTATTTGTGGTTTTAGAGAAATACTACTTATCATATCTCTTTCATCCTTAATTTCTATGCTTTCTATTGTTTTTAATGGGAAAAGATGGTGTGTTTTTTGAAAAGCCTTTTCTGTAACTATTAATACAATCCTATTATTTTTTGAATTAATATCAATTATTCTTATACTTTTAAAATAGCTTTTAATTTTTCAATTTGAAGGTTTTTTCTCATATTAAAAATAATATCTCCTATACTTTTTTATTTTGTTGTTTTTATTTTATGCTTAAATAAGGATTTCTAATTTTTCTTTTTCTAGTTTTTTCAAATTTCATGCCCATTTCATAGATAGGTACTTTCTTTGTTTATTGATTAAGTGTTTAGAGATATAAAAATTTCCCTCAGAAATACTTTGATAGTATGCCATAAAATTTTAGTTATCTCATTGTGGTCATTATCTTTTATCAAATTATTGCTTGTTTTTATGATTTGTTCTCTGATTCATTCTTTCTTGAAGATTATGTTATTTAGTTTTCAATTAATTTTTAATTGGTGCTTCAAAGGTTCTTCATTGAATTCAATTTTTATTTCATTATGGTTCAAAAGGAGTACATTTAATATGTCTTCTTTTATGCATTTATTTGTGAGGATGTTGTACTCTTATAAATGATTAATTTTGTGAAAATTCCATTTATAGTTTATAAAAAAGTATTTTTCATTTATATTCCAAATTAATTTTCTCCAGAAGTCTATCCTAATTAAAAAAATCTATTTATCTCTTTAACTCATTTATTATGAATTCAACCCTTTATCTTATTCATTTTGTGAATTAGATTCCTCTAGTCCTAGGAGGGGTAAATTGTTCATTCCCAATAGCACAATTTTACTATCTATTTTCTCCTCATTGAACACTACTTTTAAGATTATGAATGTGTTTCTATTTTGTGCATCTATGTTTTGCATTGATATTACTTCACTGTTTATGGTACCTTTTAGCAAACTGCATTCTACCTGATTATCTCTTTTAATTAGGTTTATTTTTGCTTTGTCTGAGATCATGGTTGACCATTTCACTTCAAGTGAAGCATACCAGATCCTGTAAAGTTATTTACGTTAACTTCATGTGTGTTTCTTTCTGTTAAAGGTAGATGTCTTTTAAACAACACATTGCTTGATTTTGTTTTCTAATACATTTGCCAACTGCTTTCAATTGCAGTACAAATAACTGGTTTCATTTATATTCATAGCTGTGAATTGCTAACTGTGTATTTTCCTTAGTTTCCTCCTTCTTTTTCTTTTCCCTCTTTTTTGTGCTCCTCCTTCTTTTCCTTTTCATATTCTTCCTTCTTCTTCTTTTTCTCTCTCTTTGTCCTTTACCATCCTCAAAAGACTTTTTTTATTGCTGCCTACAGATTTTCTTTATCTACCTTCCTTCTTATCACATCCTCCCTATCTCCAACTTCCCCTTCTCCTCCCCATCTGTCCTCTCCTACCCCATTACTTTCTCTTAGTCTCTTCTCCTCCTACTTCCCTATTGGAATTTCTGAATACAACTGAGTGTGTACATACATACATCCTTCTTTGAACCAGTGCAAATGAGTGAAATTGAACTATTGCCCTTTCCCCCACCTCATTTTCCCTTACATTGCAAATCTTTGAAGTATGATAACATTTCTCATTTTTCTTCTCCCTTACCCCTTTTTTCTCAGACTTTTACTATCTCTTGAGAACATCTCAACATAATCAGTTCACCCCCATGCCCTTTGCCTAGCAGACTACTTTTAACTACTCTAAAATGATAATAAAGTTCCTGCAGATAAAAGTGCATCATCTTCCAATTCATGAGTACAAATGCATTAAACTTTTTCAGCTCTTCATTATTTCTCATTCATGTTTGCCTTTTTATGTTTCTCTTGAATCTGTTATGTGAATGTTACAATTTCTATTCCACTCTAGCTTTTTCATCAGGAAAACCTAGAATTCTTATATTTCATTTTGACCCTGTAGGAATATATTCAATTTTACTGAGTAGTTATTTTTTGTAATTCTATCTTCTTTGCCATTTAAACTCTCATATTCCTAGCACTCTATTTCTCTATTTTGGTTGCTGCTAAATCATGTGGAATCCCAACTGTGGCTTCACAATATTTGAATTGTTTCTTTCTTGCTACTAGCATTATTTTCCCATTGACCCTGTAGCTCTGGAATTTCATTATAATATTCTTGGGAGTTTTTATTTTAGGATATTTTCCAGAGTATATTCATGAATTCTTTCAATTTTTAACCTTACTCTCTGCTTCTATGATTCTGAGTATTCCTTTCTAACTTTTGAAATATTATGTCTAAGTTTTTATATTTGATTATGGGTTTTAGGTAATCCAGCAATTCTTAAATTGTTTCTTCTTGATCTATTTTCCAGGTCAGTTGATTTTCTGATGAAATATTTGACATTTTTTCTAGTTTTTCATTCTTTTGACTTCATTTTTTCATTGATGTTTCATGGCTTCCTTATTTCCATTTGTGCTATTCTAATATAAAGGATTATATCTTTCAGTGAGCTTTTAGACTTCTTTTTCTTACTAGTTCAATTTTGCTTTTAAGGGATCATTTTCTTCAGTATTTTTCTGTTATATTTTATTTTTTTAACCAATCTGTTCTTCTCTTTCCATAATTCTCTTGCATTGTCCTCATTCTCCCTCCCATTTTTCTTCTACTGCTCTTTTTTAATTTGTAAAATATTTTTTTCCTTTTTAATAAAAGTCTTTCTTTTTTAACTCTTCTGAGAATTCTTTTGGGGGATTTTATCCAATATGGAGTTTTCTGTAAAGTTTTGTTTGTTTATTTTTTCAAATCATTGACTTCTTCTAAGTTTGCGTCTTGAACTTCCTTGTTGTTTTCATAAGTTTTTAATGATTGTTTTTCTCATATTTTCCCATATTTTTTATGGACTTTAAACATTATGTTAAAGTTGGATTCTGCTCATTTCAGGTCAGAGATGTGGATTCATTTTTCTGAATTTCATGCTTTTTTTGCCCTGCTGTTTTAACAGGTTTTTTTTTTGGGGGGGGGACTGTAAAGTTTTCAGTGATTATAAATTGGTGTGATTCAGGAAGAAGTGTGGTCCTTGCTATTCTGGAAAGCATTCTGCTCTTACCCTGGTAGGGTCCTGGCTTTCAGATGATCATAATACTTCTCTTTCCTGAAACTTGTACCTGGACCTGCATAATGGAAATTGGAGTTGTTAAACAGATCCTGTGTCTAATCTTTGAACAAGCGATCCTTGGAATTGTTTTCTGATCATGTGCTCAACCTTCTTATGATCTGCAAGCTACAAGAAGACCTGGTGTTAATTCTGCCATGGCCACCTCCAAGACCCATCACTAGCATCTCTGACATACTCTTTTTTGCGTCATGCTCTGCTCTTCTCCCACTCCTATGTCATCAATCTCTCCTTCTGAGCAGCCAAGTTGTTGTGGGTTAGAATAAATATCTCAACCCCCCTTTTTAACATGTCATTTTAGAATTTGATTTGATATGTTATTTTAAAATTGGTTAGAGGAAAATATTACAAGAGTTCAACTGACATGCTTCCTTTGCTCTGCCACTAAAACATTGCCTCCTATCCTCTTACGATTTTCCTCCTGACCTTATCATTCCACTGAAAGACCTTTCTCCAAATTTGCTAATGATCTCTTGGTTTCCAAATGCATTCGCCTTTTCTCAATCCTCATTCTCCTTAAGCTTTTTGTAGTCTTTGGCATAATTGACCATTCTTTTCTTTGATACTCTCCTCTCTCTAGTGTTTTGGATATGTCCCCTCCCTCCCAAACTCTCTCCTGATTCTCCTCCTACCTCTCTGACCACTCCTTCTCTGTATATTTTACTGAATCTTCTTCAAGATCACACCCTGGATGTCTGACCTTCTTCTATTCTCCTGCTATGCTACTTCACTTGCAAATACCAGTTTCATCCTAGTGATTTTCAAGTTTATCTATTCTACCCCAAATTCCCTATTGATCTTCAAATGCCTTTCAGGCATTTTGAACTGGATGTCCAGTAGACATCTTAACTACAATTTAATCAAAACAGAATTCATCATCATTGCCCATAAAACCCCCTCCCTACCTTTCCTATTGCTAGCAGCATCATCTTCCCTGTCCTTATTCACAACCTGGGAGTTATTCTTGACTAATCACTCTCTTATTCCTTCATATCCAATATGTTGAGAGGTCCTTCTGATTTTACATTTATATCATTCAAAAATATTCTCTTCTCTCCTCTGATGCTGCTTTCACTCTAATGTAGGGTCTCATCACCTCACAAAGGGATTATTATGATAGCTAACTGAGGGATATACCTACCTTACTTCTTTCCCCACATCAATTCATTCTCCATTCAACCATGAAAATGAGGCTCCTAAAATCTAGATATGATTATGTAATTCCCATCCTCTATAACCTTCTCTGGTTCCCTAGTACCTCCAGAAGCAAATACAAAAATGCTGTATTTGACATTTAACAATCTTTATACCCTAACCCCCTAATACCTTTCCAATCTGTTCCTACCTTACTCCCTGTCAGCTATACTTTGATACAGTTTCAGTGACTTCCTGGATGTTTCACAAGCAAGACACCCATCTCATATCCAGACTTAGCTACTCTCACTGTTCCCCATGCCTGGAATGTTCACCCTCCTTTTCTCTGACAACTGACCTCCATCTTCCTTTAATTTCCAATTCAAATCTGACCCCCTGAAAGAAGCTTATTTAAACCCTCTTAATTCCACTGCTTCCACTCACTTAATTATTTCCTACTTATCTTGCATATAACTTGGATTGTTTATATTTCTTTGTATATTAACCTTCCTATTAATTGCAAGGTACTTGAGGACAAGGAATAACTTTTGTCTTTTTTATGTATCCACAGCACTTAATATAGTGTCTAGAACATAGCAAGTACTAAATAAAGCTTTCCTAAGTGAGTGAATGACTGATACATCTCTTCCAGAATTAGATTCCTTATTTTCCTGATAAAACTTGAATCTTCTTAACCATCTCCACTTAATTCTTTCCTCTTGGCATTTTGACAAACCAGATTTAGCAAGGAAAACAAGGAAAGTATCAACCCCTATATGTACCTGCCCTTTGGTGCTGGTCCCCGAAATTGCATTGGGATGAGATTTGCCCATATGAGTATGAAAGTTGCTACTAGCAGACTCCTAAAGGAATTTTCCTTCAGAACTTGTAAAGAGACACAGGTGAGTAGTCACATCTTTTGTTTCACTACCTAGGTTGTTTTATTTTATCAAGATGATTTTATTTTCAAAGTCGAGAAATGTCTTATACCACATGCAAAGAACAAATTTAAATCAATAGAATTTGCATATTTATTGTGAGAAGATGATTAAAATTAGTTTGCCATTATTAATATGGAAATACACACAAGTTCCAAAAGAGAAACAATTAAAATGTTAATGGCTATATTCCTGTGTTTTATGAGAGAAAAACATGTAGTGTTAAAGGTGATGAGAGTGAATAAAATCCCTTAATTTAAGAAAGACTTTTGATTCTACTTTACAAAAGACTACCATTAATAAAACTTGAATATAAAGTTAAAAGCAAATTTACTAAGTTTTGTGACAGTCTCTGAGGTCAAATCTACATTGAATCTCTACTATAATTATATCACTCTAACAGCACTTTGCATGGCATTCTTGCTAGTTTGTCTTCATTTATGTAATCTTATTTTCCATTAGATATCATAAAAATTTGCCTAGTCTTTCTATTGTTTGGTTCTGGTCACGTATTGTATTGTTTTTCTTAATTGTTTCAGGTTCCTCTAAAGTTCAGCAAACTGACATTCCTCTCACCAAGTGAACCCATAGTCCTGCAGGCTGTGCCAAGGGTCAAGAAGACAAACCAAGATTAGAAATCTTCCTCATTCTACTTCCCCCATCTACAATCATACTCCAGATTTTTCTTCTATAGTCCAAAGACACTGAATCCCATAACTGAATTTATCTTATGAACTTGATGAAAGAATATAAATGAGTTTGTTTTAACCACAGGAGATGAGTATTTAGATATTTCAGATTGATTTTTGGAACTCTATATGTTTGATGATTTATTTCATAATGCTCAGTTTTGTCAAGTGTCACATATACTGATCCAGTTGATTATGTTCTAAAAGAAATTACCCCCAACAGATTAGAACCACTTGCGATTACATCTATAATGATTCAGTGGATCAACATGGAAAAAATGATGAATTGAATGTCTTTTCATTATTTTTTATCAACAATAGTCCTTAACAATTATCATAATATTTAATGTAGTAATAATGTGGTAATAGGGTAGCTATAGTATCTAAAGGATTAAATACAAGCTCCTGGTATCTGATGTATACTATATATCATTAATACTTTTTATGGTCTTTTTTCATTTTTTCCTTTGGTTCTGTGTCTTCTTTTATAACACGACTGCTATGGTAATATAATTTGAATAACTAGACATGTATTTGGGTAGGGGGAAGTGAAAGAGGGAGAAAGAAATTTGGATTTAAAAATTTTTTTAAATGAATGTTTAAAATTTCCTTTATATGTAACTTGGAAAAAATAAAATATTATTTCATTAATATTCAATATAGAACAATAATGATACAAAACAGTAAAGATATTTCTGGAAACCTTTTGTTTGATGTCTAGTATTCATTAAAGTCATTTTAATATCATTTAGTTTAATGTGTGATGTATTGGTTTTGATTATAATTTTTCTTTTTGCCAAGTAACTGAGCAGAATACCATACATGAATCCAGTTTAAACATTTATAACTTAGTAAGAGAACACATAATTCAGTTAGTTCTTTTTCCCCTTCACAAACCTTCCACAAATATTTGTCTCTTGTAACCTGACAAAAACTTGTCTTACTTTGATCATTTTTAGTCCTCAGAAGTCCTTACAAGTGACACTGTTTTGGTTGTGTCCCCATCCATGGTTTCATCCAAGAACATCAGCAATTTGTCTCCTTCTTTATTCTCTATTCAAATGGCAAAATAATAGTCTGTTTACACCCAAATAATTATGCTGCCAATTGATCAAATACAGAATGACAAAATACAGGTGACAAAAACTAAAAGAAAAGCATTTATACCTAAGCTGAAGCAAGTCTCCTTACTTATCTGGTTGCCCTCTTACCCAAGGATACTATGTGGTTGAGGTACAATCAAATAGAAAAATATTTGGGGCTATTAGAAGGCAAACCCCTTTCAAAGTTTGTTTCTCTTTACCCAGTCTCTTTGTCAAGGTTAGTTCAATGGAATTGTTATTTTAAATCTTCACAACCCCTTCCAATAAATTTAAGTCCTTTGCCTGTTAAATAAGGACTCTTGATTATTTAAAAGAAAAATCAATGATGGGCTATAAAATAGGTCTAATGCAAAGACAAGATGTTTTTCAGCTGGAAGAGTCTAAGACTTTTTTCACCATCTCCAATGAGCAAACAATTTTTTATCTTGCATTTGATTAGTCAATGTCTTTCTATTTGACTACTCTGGTGCAAACCTACATTATCTCATTCCTGTATTACTACAGTATTGCAGTTGATTTGTAATTCAGGTCCCTTCTTTATCCATAATAGATTATTTGTCCTAAACTATTAGTTGAAAAATGCTATTCTCCTAGTCAAATTTTCCATTGTTTTTTCATTGTCTACTGGATTAAATATAAACTTTTGGTATCTGTTGTATACAATATATCATTAAAAAGAACCATCAATTTATTTTTCCAAAGTAAATTTTAATGTGTTTAAAGAGAAAATTATATTGGGCAGCTGGGTTTGATAGCAGATAAGATACCTGCTTTGGAATCAGACATTTATGTGGTAGTCAGTTTATTTAACTCCTTTTGTCTCAGTTCCTAATCTGCAAAATGGCAGGAATGAGAAGTAAATGGCAAATCATTCAAGTTCCCTTACCAAGAAAACTCAAATGTGGCCACAGAGAGTCGAAAACTGTAAGAACTCAAAAATATAAGGACATATATGTTTTCTTACCATTGATAAGTCATTTAACCACTCACATCAATTTTATCTTCTATAAAAATGGTGATAATACTTATTTTATTCTAACTGTAAAGGTTATTATGAGGAAAGTGCCTTTTAAATCTTTAAAGTATTAAATAAAAATGACCTGTGATGATGATCAGAATAAAATATTTCAAATATTCAGGGAGAACTGAACATAAAAAAAGTGCTATTATTTACACTATGCCTTGAGATACCATTACTTTGTTTCTATTTCCACATATTCATTGTTATTTAACTGGCAATGATTGTCCAACATTTTTTGCTTATCCAAAAGATGAAATTAGTTTAGGTTTACTTTAAGTCCTTCCTGTTCTCTGAAGCCTTGGTGATTTTGTGTCTATAAATCTCATGTAATCCTCCATTCATTTGACCTGCATTGTCTTTTGTTTTTAGTTAATTAGTTGTCTTTTAAATGTCTTAATTCTACAGGATAATCATAAATTCCTTGAAGGAAAATATCATGTATTATTCTTCATTTACATCCTTAATATGGCCAACTTAATATTAGGTTCTCAAAAATTTTCACTGATGGATAAATAGAAATGCACATGGAAAATAACTAAAATACATAAAAAATAAAATATATGTCCCGATCATGGTGGGAGAGTGGTTTCAACACTGTTCAAGGAGGACAGACAGCACACTATCTTTTTTCATTCTCAATCAATTAACCAAAGCATCACTATTTTGGTGAATGTGTTTATCATTCTTTCACAGAGGTTCTAAGATGGTGGAGAGAAGACAGGCACAGTTCCAAAGTTTTCTGATCTTTCCCCATCTATGATATGAAACAAACCTCCTAACAGAAATCCGAGCCACAAAACCAAGAAAGAAAAGTGAGGAGAAAGAGCATCTATCTCAGGATTTGTTTTCTGCAGTCCTGGGTGAGTCCAGGCACAGAGGGCGGATCAGCCGTGGATCAGCCTGATTAGCAGCAGTGTTGGAGCCCGGGGAGACTGAGGGCCTGAGAACCGGCCCTGCTTGATTAGCAGGGCTAGAGCCAGCTCCACTATGGATGCTTGGGTCAACTAGGGAGCAGAGGCATTGGTGTTGGAACTTACCAGCAGGGCTGCGGGGAGAGTTCTGGTGCAGGAAAGCTGCAGACATTATCCCTGGGCTCCTCTGGTCTGAGGAACTCTGAGTCCATGCCACCATTGCACCTGAGTCCTCTTCCCAGAACAAACATATTTACAGACCACTTCTGCCCCGGGCACAGGTATGTGAGCAGAAGAACCAGCCTAGCTGACAATAGGGAGAGGGGTTACCTCATCCCAGGTAAACCCACTACTGATTGAAAACAAAGGTATTTAATAGCTTCAAACACTCCCTCCATTCAAAGGGAGTAGGCCTCAATCAAGTTCACAGACACTCCAGAGAAAGCAACTAGCACCTCCTACTGGCCGGCTTCAGGTATTGCACTCAGTGAGAAAAGACTCTAGGGATCCCAACACCAAATCTCTTTGAACCAGCCCCTCCCCAACTCAAGATCTTAACAAAATGAAGAAAGGTCAGCTAAAATGTGGATCCATAGAAAAATTCTTGGAAGGAAAACTCCATAACTCAGAGAGGCCTAGAACCTCTGATGACCATATGATCTGGTCTGCAACACAGAAAGACTTCCTTGAAGAAATAAAGGAGTTTAAAAATCAATTGGAAGGGGCAGCTAGGTGGCTCAGTGGATAAAGCACTGGCCATGGAGTCAGGAGTACCTGGGTTCAAATCCGGACTCTGATACTTAATAATTACTTAGCCGTGTGGCCTTGGGCAGGCCACTTAACCCTATTTGCCTTGAAAAAAAAGCCTAAAAAATATCTAAAATAAAATCAATTGGAAAATTTGGGAAAAGAAACCCAAGAGAAGATTAACACCTTGCAACATGAAAACAAATCATTGGAAAATACAATTGGACAAATACAAAATGAGAATAATTCTCTCAGATCCTCAAATTAACAAATACAAAATGAGAACAATTCTCTCATATCCTCAACTGGGCAAGTGCAAAAAGAAAATAATTCTCTCAGAACCTCAATTAGTCAAATGGAAAGGTCTTTCAAAAATAGAATTGACCAAATGGAAAAGGAGTTGCAAAATGCAAATGAATAAAACTCCTCTCTAAAAAAAAAAGAATGGTGTCTGTGGAAATTAATGACTTCATGGGAAAACAAGAGTCTGTTAAACAAAACCAAAAAATAGAAAAAAATAGAAGAAAATGTAAAATACCTCATCAGCTGAATATAGATGCAAAAATCCTAAATAAATTCTTAGCAAAACGATTACAAGAAGTCATCACGAGGATAATACATTATGATCAAGTAGGATTTATTCCAGGAATACAGGGTTGGTTCAATATTAGGAAAACTGTTAGTATACTCAATTATGTCAACAACAAACCTATCAGAAATCATATGATCATATCAACAGATGCTGAAAAAGCTTTTGAAAAAATACAGCATCCATTCCTATTAAAAACACTACAGAGTGTAGGAATAAATGGACTGTTACTTAAAATAATTAGCAGTATCTATCTGAAACTCAAATAATATCTTTAATAAAAATAAATTTAAAAAATACCTCATCAGCAAAACCACTGACCTCAAGAATAGATCAAGAGGAGGGGCAACCTGAGAATTATCGGACTTCCTGAAAACATTGAAGAGAAAAAAAAGCCTGGAGTTAATATTACAGGATCTAGTGATGGACGATTGCCCTGATATCATGGATCCAGAGGACAAAGTAGTTATTGAAAGAATACATCGATCCCCTACAGAAAGAGATCCTAAAATGAAAGCACCAAGGAATGTTGTGGCCAAATTCTAGAACTATCAGATAAAGGAGACAATCCTGCAAGCAGCCAGAAAGAACCAATTTAAATACCAGGGAGCCACAGTAAGGATTACACAGGACCTGGCAGCATCAACATTACAGAATTGAACGGCCTGGAACATGATATTCTAAAGAACAAGGGAGCTTGGAATGCATCCAAGAATCCATTATCCTGCAAAGCTGAGTCTTCTTTTTCAGGGGAAAAGATGGACATTTAACAAAATAGGAGATTTCCAATAATTCCTGATGAAAAGACCAGAGCTAAATAGAAAATATGGACACCAAACAGGAGGTTCAAGAGACACCTGAAATGGTTAAAAAGAGGTGTAAAGAAAAAAAAAAACTGCTATCCAATAAGTTGAAATGGGCTATATCCCAGCATGGGAAAAAGATTCTCATAACTATTGAGAATTGTAACTCCATCAGAGAGACTATACCTAAGCAGAAGTGATGGACACTCATGATTTATTCATGAAACTGCCATCCAATGGGATGAAACTGGCTATGACCCTACTTGGGAGAAAGACTCTAATAACTCTCAAGAACTGTAACTCTGTTAGATAGAATCTACTTAGCTGGATGTGATGGATACTCAGAATTTTCTATGGCTCAGATAGAATGATTTAAAAACTATACCTCCTTAAAAAGGGGGGACAGGAAGGAGACAGAAGGAGGGAGGGTATTGAATGGGTAAATCTCATTACATTAAGAGATATAATAGACCTATGATAATAGTGGGGAAGAAGGGAGGAGATGAGGAAAAACCTGAATTTTCTTCTTATCAGTATTGGCTTAAAATTAACTTATACAAATACTCAGTCAACTGAAAAAACATCTAACATTTCAAGTATTAAAAGGGGAAAAGGGAGGGGCTGGAGAAAGGAAGGTGATGAAGAAAGGGGAACTAACAGAAGGAAGGAAAGGGAAATGGGAAAAAGGGAAAGGGGAAAGGAAGGGGAGGGATGGATATAGGAGGACAAACACACAGAAGGGGGTGATATTCAGAAACAAAATACTGTGGAAGATGGATTGAGGGGAAGGGGAAAAATATAGATAGAGGGAAGATAGCATGGAGGGCAATAAAGAGTTAGTAATTATAACTTTGAATGTGACTGGAATGAACTCTCCCTTAAAATGTAAGTGAATAGCATAGTGGATTAAAAAACAGAACCCTACAATATGCTGCTTACAAGAAACTCATTTGAAGCAGAGAGATACACGTAGTGTAAGGTAAAAGGTTGGGGGAAAAATATATTTTGCTTCAGCTGAAGTGAAAAAAGTAGGGGTAACAATCCTTATTTCAAAGCAGCTGCAAAAGCAGATAGCATTAAAAGAGATAAGGAAGAAAACTATATTCTCCTAAAAGTTACTATAGACAATAAAAGTATATATATATATATATATATATATATATATATGTATATATATATGTATATATATATGTATGTATTTATGTACCCAATGGCATAGCATCCAAATTCTGAGAGGAGAAGCTGAAAGATCTACAGGAAGACATAGACAGCAAAACTCTACTAGTGGTAGACCTCAATATCTCACTTTCAGATCTAGATAAATCAAATTATAAAATATAAAAGAAAGAAATTAAGGAGGTAGATTGTTAGAAAAACTAGATATGATAAACTTATGGAGGAAACTGAATGGGGATAGAAAGGAATATACCTTTTTCTCCATAGTATATGGCACTTATACAAAGAAATGATCATGTACTAGGGAATAAAAACCTAATGATCAACTGTAGAAATGCAAAAATAGTGAATACATATTTCTCAGATAATAATGTAATAAAAGTTATATGCAATATTGGGTCAGGGAGATATAGACCCAGAACCAATTGGAAACTAAATAACCTCATTTTAAGGAATGAGTGGATCGAACAACAAATAATAGAAAGAATTAATTATTTTATCATAGATAATGATAATAATGAAACAACACATAGCAAATCCTATGGTATTCACTCAAAGCAGCTGTGAGGGAATATATTTAATCTTTAAATAGTTACATGAATAAATTAGAGAAAGAGGAAATCAATGAACTAAATATGCAACTAAAAAAATTAGAAAAAGAACAAATTTAAAACCCCCAATTAAATACCAAATTAGAAATTCTAAAAATTAAAGGAGAAATTAATAAAATTGAAAGCAAAAAACTATTGAATTAATAAATAAAAATCAAAATTTGGTTTTCTGAAAAAAACAATAAAAATTGATAAATGTCTGGTCAATTTGATCAAGAAAAAAAAGAAGAAAACCAAACTGCTAGTATCATAAATGAAAGAGGTGAAGTTACCACCAATGAGGAGGATATTAAAGTAGTAATTTGGAATTATTTTGACCAACTGTATGCCAATAAATTTGATGATGTAACTGAAATGGATGAATATTTATAAAAATTTAAGTTGCCCAGGTTAAATGAAGAGGAGATTAAACACCTAAACAACCCTATCTCAGAAAAAGATATTCAACAAGCCATCATTGAACTCCTTAAGAAAAAATCTCCAGGGCGAGATGGATTCACAAGTGAATTCTACCAAACATTTAAGGAACAATTGGTTCCAATTCTATATAAAATCTCTGGAAAAATAGTGGAAGATGGAACTCTGCATAACTCTTTCTATGAAACCATTATGGTGCTGACACCTAAACCAGGAAGAGTTAAAACAGAGAAAGAGAATTATAGACCTATCTCCTTGATGAATATAGATGCAAAAATCTTAAATAAAATCTTTGCAAAACAATTACAAGTAATCATTAGGATAATACATTTTAGCCAAGTAGGGATTCATCCCAGTAATTCAGGTTTGGTTCAATATTAGGAAAACTGCTAGTGTAATTAATTTTATCAACAACAAACCTATCTGAAATTATATGATATCAATAGATGCCAAAAAAAGCTTTTGACAAAATACAGCACACATTCCTACTAAAAACACTAGAGAGTGTAGGAATAAATGGACTATTCCTTAGAATAACAAGCAGTATCTATCTGAAACCATCAACAATCATTATAATCAATGGGGAGAGGCTAGAGGCAATCCCAGTAAGACCAGGAGTGAAACAAGGATGCCCATTATCACCACTACTATTCAATATCGAATTAGAAATATTAGCTTCAGCAATTAGAGAAGAAAAAGCAATTGAAGGAATTAGAATTGGGAAGGAAGGAACAAAACTCTCACCCTTTGCCGATGACATGATGGTATACCTAGAGAGTCCCAAGAAATCATCAAAAAAACTACTGGAAACAAGTAGCAATTTTAGCAAAGTTGCAGGATAAAAAATAAACCCTCATAAATCCTCAATTTTTCTATATATGACTAGCAAGATACAGCAGGAAGATCTAGAAAGTGAACTCCCTTTCAAAGTATCCTCAGATAATATGAAATACCTAGGAGTCTATTTCCCAAGGCAGACTCAGAAACTTTTTGAAAACAATTACAAAACAGTTCTCTCTCAAATTAAATCATATTTAAATTACTGGGCAAACATCAACTGCTCATGGATAGGTAGAAATAATATAATAAAAATGACAATTCTTCCAAAACTAAACTACCTGTTTAGTGACATACCAATAAAAATTCCAAAAAATTACTTTAATGAGTTAGAAAAAGTTGTAAGTAAATTTATATGGAGAAGTAAAAACTCAAGAATTTCCAGGGATTCAATGAAAAAAAAAGTGCAAAAGAAGGGGCCTTAGCCCTACCTGATCTAAATTTATATTATAAAGTGTCAGTCATCAAAACTGTCTGGTATTTGCTAAGGAATAGAGTAGTGGACCAGTGGCATAGACTAGGTGCAATAGCAGCAAACAGTTATAGTAATCTGCTGTTTGATAAACCCAAAGAGTCTAGCTATTGGGATAAAGACTCTCTTTGAAAAACCTGATGGGAAAATTGGAAGTTAGTATTGAAGAAACTTAGATTAGCCTAACCCTGTACCAAGATAAGATCCAAATGGATACAGGATTTAGACCTTAAAAACAATAATATAAGCAAATTAGAATATCAAGGACTAGTTTGCCTGTCAAATCTATGGAAAGGGAAGCATTTTATGACTAAGGAAGAGATGGAGAACATCACTAAAAACAAACTAGATGATTTCCATTACATTAAATTAAAAAACTTTTACACAGACAAAAACCACTTTAACCAAGATCAAAATAAATGTAGTAAACTGGGAAACAATCTTTACAATTAATGATTCTGACAAAGGCTCATTTCTAAAATATACAGAGAACTGAGTCATATTTTTTTTTAAAAAAGCCATTCCCCAATTGACAAAGCTTTAAAGGATATGCAAAGGCAATTTACAGATGAGGAGATCAAAGTAATCCATATACATATGAAAAATTGACCTAAATCCTTACTTATTAGAGACATGTAAATTAAAGCTTCTCTGAGGTACCACCCCCTAACTCTCAGATTGGCCAATATGACCAGAAAGGATAATGATCATTGTTGGAAGTGTTGGGAGAAATCTGGGACACCAAAACATTGTTGGTGGAGCTGTGAAATGATCCAATTTTCTGGAGAGTAATTTGGAATTTCACCCAAAGGGCAACAAAAATGTGCATAGTCTTCGATGCAGCAATACAACTACTGGGTCTATACACTGAAGAGATGATGAAAAAGGGTAAAAACATGACTTGTACAAAAAGATTCACAGCAAGCTGTTTATGATGGAAAAGAATTGGAAATCAAGTAAATGTCATTCATTTGGGGAATGGCTTATCAAACTGTAGTATATGTATGTTATGGAACACTATTGTTCTATTAGAAACCATGAGGGATGGGAATTTAGGGAAGCCTGGAGAGATTTGCATGAACTGATGCTGAGTGAGATGAGCAGAACCAGAAAAATACGGTACACCCTAACAGCAACTTGGGGACGATGATCAACCTTAATGGACTCGCTCATTCCATCAGTGCAACAGTCAGGGACAATTTGGGGCTGTCTGCAATGGAGAATATCATCTGTGTCAAGGGAAATAACTGGAGTTTGAACAAAGACCAAGGACTATTACCTTAAATTTAGGGAAAAATTTGATATCTTAATGTCTGATCTTGCTATTTCTTATACTTTATGATTCTTCCTTAAGGATATGATTTCTCTCTCATCACACTCAATTTGGATCAATGTATGCCATGGAAACAATGTAAAGACTGAGTAATTGCCTTTTGTGGGGGTGTTGGGGAGGGAAGTAAGATTAGGGGAAAAATTGTAAAACTCAAAATAAATAAAATATTTATTTAAAAAAAAGAAAAATATCATTCACAGATCAGAATTTCATCTCACGGGAAAAGAAGTCAAGAGAAAGAAAAAACTGGATATTCAGTATCAAAATGATAATTAGGAATTAAGATATTAGCTATTGCTGGCAAAGAATTCTACTTTGAGGGGATGTCCACTATTCTAGAGAACCAGGGAACAAGTTGTGATATATGAATGCATTGAAATACAACAATGTATTAAGAAATGATGGACAGATGGATTAAAAAACAACCCACAGGAGCAACCAGGTGGTGTAGTAGATAGAGTACCAGCCCTGGAGTCAGGAGTAACTAAGTTCAAATCTAGACTCAGATACATAATAATTGCCTTACTGTGTGACCTTGGGCAACTCACTTAACTCCATTGCCTTAAGCAAATAAAAAAAATGTTAAAAAACACAAAGAGTTACAGGAGTTGATGTTGTGTAGAGTGAGTAGAATCAGGAGAACATTGTATACAGTAACAGCAACATTGTGTGATAATAAACTATGATTGACTCAACTCTTCTCAGCTATATGATTCCAGGCAATTACAAAAGATACATGGTAGAATGAACTGAGTCTGAATGCAGATTGAAGAACACTATTTTCACTTGTTTCCCTTTTCTTCTCTTTTCTTTCTTTCACAGCATGACTAATGTGGAAATTTTTAACATGATTGTACATGTATGACCTGTATCAAATTGCTTACTGTCTTGGAAAAATTTGGAATTCAAAATTTATAAAAAAGATTGTTGAAAAGTAAAAATAAAACCAAATACATTAAAAAAGGAATTAGCAATTAAGAAAGTAAGCTTTATTTTTTAAAAGAAATTTGCATCAATAGATAAAGAAGTCTTTGACCATGTGCATAACTCATTTGTTAAAATAACAAACTTAAAGTATATATGCATTGAAAGGTCATTTTTTTCATATTTTTGCATCCATATATTTGAAGTCAAGTGTACACATAATTTGAGGGAGAGAAAGACTAAAATTTTCCTAAAATTAGATGATTAAAGCAAATATGCTTAAAATTAATTTTAAAAATTTCATTAATAAGCATAAGAAAAGGTAAACATATTTTTAAGACATTGACAAAGATAATATGAAATGGAAATACCATTATCAAATTTCATTATAGATTTCTTAGATAATCCCAAAGCATCAGCCAGAAAACTAATTGAGATTCTGGCTGCATTAAAGTAATAGTTTACAAAACAAATTCATAAAAATCAAAACAATTTTTATACTGTAATTACCAAACCAGAAAGAAATAATGAGAATGAACTATCACTCAAAATCTTTCTAAAATCTTACCAAAATCATGGAATCTAACTTCAGAAATATGATCCAAACTTATGTAAATACAATTGTAGTTTTTCCTATATGAACTGATGTAAAGTAAGTAGAATGAAGAAAACAATATACATATTAACCACAATTAAACTAAAAAAATGACACTGAAAAATCAAAACTAACTGTTACAAATAGTATAAAGATCAAAATTTTGTTTATATTCATTTAAGGAAATGGGGTTAAGCGACTTGCCCAAGGTCACACAGCTAGGTAATTATTAAGTGTCTGGAAAAGGATTTGAACTCATATATTCCTGACTCTAGGGCCTGTGCTCTATCCACTGTGCCACCTAGCTGCCCTAAGACCAAATATTTGAAGAGATATAGAAGGCACTCTCAAGCCATACCGTAGTAAAATTGTCAGGTTCATAGATGTTACACATTGGACATGTATGTGGACTTTTTCTAAATATCAATCAGTTGTATGAAATTTCTTTTCACTCTAAAAATATTATTTGACATTATGGGATGTCTTTTGGTAGTTGTTAAGTGTAGGGATAGTTGGGATCCTGGGGTTCTGTAAGAACAGGATATATCAATAAAAAGTATAAAATATTTAAAAAACCAGTTAAATTCCAAAATTAAAATCCTAAAAATCAAATGTAACATTAACATATTTAAAAGTTAAAAATTGAATTAATATGTAAAGCTAGAAATTTTATTCTCAAATCAGCTAACTCACTGGATTTTAACAAGAAAAAGAAAACTAAATGAACTACCAGAAATTTTAAAAAAGATGATTTCTCAACCAATAAAGGGAAAAAAAGTTCATTGTGGTGAATTTTAGTAAAATGCACATCAATAAAAATTACTATCTAATTGAAACAGAGGGATTAGAGTTCTATTACTGCAGAGAACAGAACTAATACCAATCACGGAAAGTACAGGGAGAGAGATATTGGCTTCAAAGGAGTGGAAAATTCCTTAGGATTAAAATTACC
Organism: Macrotis lagotis; assembly: GCF_037893015.1. Classification (NCBI taxonomy): domain Eukaryota; kingdom Metazoa; phylum Chordata; class Mammalia; order Peramelemorphia; family Peramelidae; genus Macrotis; species Macrotis lagotis. The sequence continues at coordinate 140,112,822 of NC_133666.1, read as the reverse complement.
CCAAATTAGAATTAAGTTGTTTCATGATGTAGAGCTTTGACCTTCTTTGGAGAAATGCTGGGTGATGGATAGTAGAGTACCAATCCTAGAATAAGATGGATTTAAATTTAAATCCAGCTTTAGACCCTTATTAGCTTTGTGACCTTGGTCAAATTACTTCACCCTGTTTTTCTTAATTCCTCATTTGTAAAATGAGCTACAGAAGAAAATAGTAAACCACTTGTGTATCTTTGCCAAGAAAGTCACAAATGGGGTCACAGAGCGTCAGATCCAATGGAAACAATTCAACAATATGGGAAAGAATAAAGTGTTTTGCTTTCACAAGGGTGAGAAAGGGTATTGCCAGAGTCTCATAGATGTCTGTGAAAATAAAACATTACAAAAGCCAGGATGTCTGGTTTTTGTGGAACTCCAAGAGAGGTCAACCTGTTATTAGGAAGGAGAGAATTAGACAAAGGGAAGGGTGAATAAAGAAATAACTTTGCAAGGACTGAATGTACCTGCTCAAGGAGGTAGCTGTTCTTTTGCATTATTATAATGAGCGGGGTGGGGAAAAGATATGGGGGAAAATGTGTCAATTACATTGTGACCCCAGCCAATGACTGGCACAAAGGGAAAGGACTTTCTTTTTTTTTTTTTTACTTAATTTTTATTAAAGATATTATTTGAGTTTTACAATCCCCCCCCATGTTACTTCCCTCCCCCCACCCCCCATGGAAAGCAAACTGTCAGTCTTTACTTTGTTTCCATGTTGTACCTTGATCCAAATTGGATGTGATGAGAGAGAAATCATATCATTTAAGAAGAGACAAGAAGTCTAAGAGGTAAGAAGATCAGACAAAAATATATTTGTTTTTGCTAAATTAAAGGGAATAGTCCTTGAACTTTATTCAAATTCCACAGCTCCTTATCTGGATACAGATGGCACTCTTCTTTGCAGACAGCTCCAAAATGTCCCCGATTGTTGCACTGATGGAATGAGCAAGTCCTTCAAGGTTGATCATCACTCGCATGTTGCTGTTAGGGAGTACAGTGTTCTTCTGGTTCTGTTCATCTCACTCAGCATCAGTTCATGCAAATCCCTCCAGGCTTCCTTGAAATCCTGTCCCTCCTGGTTTCTAATAGAACAATAGTGTTCCATGACATACATATACCACAGTTTGCTACGCCATTCCCCAATTGAAGGACATTTACTGGATTTCCAATTCTTTGCCACCACAAACAGGGCTGCTATATATATTTTTGTACAAGTAATATTTTTACCCTTTTTCCTCATCTCTTCAGGGTATAGACCCAGTAGTGGTATTGCTGGATCAAAGGGTATGTAAATTTTTGTTGCCCTTTGGGCATAGTTCCAAATAGCACTCCAGAAGGGTTGGATGAGTTCACAGTTTCACCAACAGTGTAATAGTGTCCCAGATTTCCCACAACCCTTCCAGCAATGACCATTATCCTTCCTGGTCATATTGGCCAATCTGAGAGGTGTGAGGTGGGGAAGGACTTTCTAAGTGCATCTAAGACCTAGCATTTTTGGAGTTCTGGGCCCCTCTTCCCTTAAAGGAGTGATGGCCCTTTTACCAAAATATTTGTCTTGTTCATATACATTCCCTCTATTCTAATGCCTTCATACATGTACTTTATCCATGTGTTCCAACATGTAAATATCCAGGTATAATTTCTAATCGCTAGAAATATCCCCTCTTCTCATTGACATATAGTGTGTTGTAAAAGAGTAAGTTCAAAGTTTATAGAGACTGATTTATTTTCACTGCTATTTTATTATATTCCTTGTTATGGACCAGAGTCCTATAGTTGATTAATAAAAGTAAAAATTTGTGTTAGTGCTCAGGAGCTAAGATTTGGATAGGATTCTGGCCATTTCTCAATTTTCTTGAATCTGGGATAGCTAATAGGAAGGTCTAGAGATTCTTGGGAGGACTGATCTGGGTTTGGATTCAAGTAACTAAAATATTGGGAGTAAAACAGTGCAGAGTGGTTGGCCAAATTACCTTTACCTGGCTAAGAAATCCTTTTAGGGGGCTGAGATACAGATGAGAGGCCAGTGGATCAGAGGAGAAATGGGAAGGAGGATTTTGGTTCCCTCTCCAGGAATTTCCCCAAAAGTTAAAGCCTACTATGGGAAAAGTTGCCAGTTGCATGCAGGAGACCAGTGAGTCTCTTGGTCAGAAGCAGGAAGGCAGGAAGCCAGAATTGTGTTATTGTCTGCGTGAGTGTGTGTGTGTGTGTGTGTGTGTGTGTGTGTGTGTGTGTCTCTGTGTGTGTGTCCCCCAAGGGAGTCTTTGAATCTCTGTTCTGTCTTGTGTCAGTGGTCTGTTTGGTTGTTCTGCGCCTGGGGACCTGTGGAGAAAACTGGGAGTACAGCCAAGGAGTTTTGGTAGGGGGAGGAGGAGGTCTGTATGCAGGGAGTCTCCCTCCCTGCACTTGGCCCCACCCTCACTGAACCAGCAGTAGCAGCTGGTGTATGGATCTGGAGAGAGAGGGAAGCATCTTAAAGAGAAAGCTGTAGTTCAGAGTGAGTTTAGGAAAGAACTTTTAAGGGAAATGATTAAGATTGAGAAGTTGTAGAAGGGAAGATTTCTACTTTAACTCTAAATGTGATTTTAGCTGGAGGAGTGCCCCACTTGTGGAGAGAAGGGGTGGGGGCAGGAGATTTCAAGTGTGTAAGATTAAAAGAAAAGAGACCCAGCTACAGGTAAGGTGGCATGTGGGTAGGGAAAGGAAGGAAATATAAAAACTAGGGTCTGGGAGACGTCTTTATTGAAAGGAAATAACGTTTAATGAATGCCTCTGCTCTGGCCATGACTTTGAAGAAGGCACAATTGCAAATTTCTTCCCTCATGTAAACTGCAGACAGAGAAACAGGAAACTGGAAAGTATGTAGGACTGAGGGATGTTTTCTGCTGAGGGTGTGGGGCTCTGTGAGTAAGATGTGGAAACATCTTTATTAGTTATGGGATATACTTTTGTAACTGCTGAGAGATTATATTTACAGTTATTTGGTTACTTCTTGTAATGTTAAAGCCTGGAATTAACATGTGATCGCTTTGAAGGGGTGATAGTATTAAGAATTATGACCCCTTCTGGGATAGATCTGTGGTTTAATGCTTAATGTGATAATGGAAGGATTGTGTTGTACAATCTAGTGATTCATGTAGTATTCTTACTACTGTTTTGTTGTATTGGAATTAATAACACATGCTAGGGAATTAAAGTCCTCTGATTCAAATGGTTTGAAAGATCTCTGAAAGCCATGATTTTTATGTTAAGCATGGCTAGTAGTTAAACAAGTTTAAGTACAGAAATTTTCTGGTTTCATATATGTATATTATATATATATATATATATATATATATATATATATATGTATGTGTATGTGTGTGTGTGTTTGTGTGTGTGTGTGTGTGTGTGTGTGTAAATTGGTATTATTGTGGTTATATATCCAAAACTGTGGTTGTTTGCTTTGAAGTGAAAGCAACTTTGTAATATGAGAAAGACAAATAATAGTGGTAATTTGAGATTTTTCTGTGACAATATTTAGGTGATTGTTATGTGCGAATTTAGAATATGATAGGCAATCTCCTAGCCAAAGGAGGTTTTTAGTTATTGTATATTACAACAGGATAGAAAGAGGGCTCTCTAGCCAAGTCGAATCTGATATATCATCTTTATATAGGGATGGAATATATATGATTTCAGACAAAGGGAACTGGGTCTGGAGAGCATGGGCCTCAAGTTTGAGGTAGGAGATGAGGCATGTAGAGCCAGAAATAGAATTTTTGGTTTTAGCAAGGTCCCAGGAAGGGCATTCGGAGCTTTAGGTAGGGAATTCATTAATTGGGACCCCATTAAGATTATAATTGGGAATTTAGTGAATTGGACTCACTTGATGTTCTAATTAGACAAAATTACTATTTTATTTAAGGCAATGGGGTTATGTGACTTGCCCCAGGTCACACATCTAGGTGTCTGAAGTATCTGAAGTCGGATTAGAACTCAGGTCCTCCTGACTCCAGGGTTGGTGCTCTATCCACTGTGCCACCTAGTTGCCCTAAAATTACTATTTAAGATCATGAGACTTTTAGGATTTATTTTCTCTTTTATGTCTGATGTCAGGATGGTCAGTAAAAAGGAAGTGTTATTGGGTCAAGGCAATGGAACCAAAGAAGCCAATGGGCTGAATATTTCAGAAGGCAGGGATAAACAGTTGAAGTGGTAGCTTCCTACTATGACCTGAAGTTGGACCCTTTTGACTTGATTTTCCCAAATATGACATTTGAATAATGTTTCACCTGATAGAATAAATCTGACCTAAGACATTTCACTACCCACATGACCTTTGCCTGTACACAGACATTCAAATATTATATCTATTAAGGAAATTTACTTTGATGACCTGGATCTTTATAGTAAGCTATTTTAAGCTAACTAGATAATGAAGTTTTAGTTCAATTTGATTTAATTGCCAGACAGGTTAGATATGTGACTAGAAGGAGGGATTGCTGGCCAAGGTTTATTTGATATATCATCTGTATGTAGCAGTTGTAGATTCTGCTATCATTTATATGTTTAGATAGGAATTCAGTTTCCTTAATTTTTATGTTAGAGGGGATATATAGGTAAGAAGAAGAATGGGGGGGCTAGGTGGCATAGTGGATAAAGCAGCAGCCCTGGAGTCAGGAGTACCTGGGTTCAAATGTGGTCTCAGACACTTAATAATTCCTTAGCTGTGTGGCCTTGGGCAAGCCATTTAACCCTGTTTGCCTTGCAAAAACCTAAAAAAAAGAATGGGAAGTTTTTAGGATAATTACAGTTTCAAGGTATAGTTTAAGGAAAGGAATGTGAGTCAGTTAAGTACATCAGGAAAAGAAAACCTATAGTATATTTGGGAATATTTTGGGAAGAAAAATTCATTTTTGTTAATGATATTGCATTCATTATTATAATGAGAGCAAAAAGTTAAGACTGTTTTTCTTTTAAGATCTTTGCTAAGGGGTGGCTAGGTGGTGCAGTGGATGAAGCACTGGCCCTGGAGTCAGGAGTACCTGGGTTCAAATCCGTTCTCAGACACTTAATAATTACCTAGCTGTGTGGCCTTAGGCAAGCCTCTTAACCCTATTTGCCTTACAAAAAAAAAACCCTAAAAAAAAGATCTATGCTAGGGGAGGCTAGGTGGTGCTGTGAATAGAGCATCGGCCTTGGAGTCAGGAATACCTGGGTTCAAATCTGACCTCAGACACTTAACTTAATAATTACCTAGGGGTGTGGCCTTGGGAAAGCCACTTAACCCTATTGCCTTGAAAAATCTAAAAAAAGATCTATGCTGGGTAAACTTTGTACTGAAATGAGTGCTAAGTGTATATGTTACAAACCTAACTTTTTGTGGTAATTATCAGTTAGTACACTCATAGAGTGAAACACTTATGAAAGTTTATTATGTTAAAGTGAAGTATGTATGAGAATATGATGGTGAGTAAGGCAAAATATGAATTGTAATAATCACCAGAATCTTATTGTCTTGTTATGAAAACATGTGTTTTGTTCTGAATAAAATGTTAAACAGTTTCTTTACCAGAAGAGACAGTCTCAACAAGTAACCTGATATGGAAAGGACCTTTTGGTACAGATTCAGAAAATGCAGAGGACATCAGATGTCTCCAGGGCAGAATAGAAGAGAGAGGGAGAGACACTGGATCAATTCATTTCCACCATTTCTTTCCTATGTGTACATTGTTTAGTCAGGGGATCTGCCCCTTTTGATACCTGTAACTTCCCCTTGATTCTGTAAGTGTGCTCTCTCTTATGCCCCTCTCCTTATAGATAAGATACCAACCAAGGGATGAAGTTTTTGACAGAAAGGAAGGGGAGACGCAAGTTGAAGATGTACTCCATTGAGAGAAAAGGAGGTCGAAATTATTGAGTAGCATGATTACATCCTACTGTATATCCTGTCTAGGGAGAGACCTATATCTGAGAATATTAGAGATTAGGGTATTATGACAGAAGTCATTGCCCAGTCTTTGTTATGGCAGTCCACAGCAGTTGTAGAACTGGCCTTGGGTGCCATTCTTGTCTGAGTCCAGCCTAGATTCTCAGTTCCTGAACAGAGGTGCACTATGGCCCAGGATTCTGGTCTGGAGGAAATAATCACCAGTGGCATATGACCGAGTCAGTTCAGGTTGACTATTGTCTATACCAGCTTGGACAGGATATTTTCCTGGGACCAGTGAAGGTCTGTGGACTGAACAATTTACTGAGACTCATGTGAGATGCAGTGATAGTACCTGGATTCCTTGTAATGATGCACAAGCTAGAAGATTCATTAAGGAAAACTGATTATGAATTAGTGTGGACTTGCAAAAATGATATGTTCAAGCTTGAGATGGATTTTTCCAAGAAAAATCATTTAACAAACATCATTAGATATGTTAGCTATTCCTGAGTTTGATCCAATGGCACAAATTCAGGATTTATTCTGATCAATTTTGGAACCAGAGAGATCTACCTAAAGATATTGGTATAAAGACTTGATAGTGGGAGGCGGAACAGTTTTCTTTGTAAGTGTATGGTTATATGGCTTATCAAAGAGGGCTCCTTGGAAGTAAAGATGGGAATTATTATCCATTTGTAGCGAACTGGAAACTCTATTCCTAGAATATCAGTCAGCACTAAAGGGACATTATTGGATTTGCGGGACCACTGCATATACCCATCTGCCAAGGGTTGGTCAGGGAGCTGTTATCCAAACTTATGTGTCTACTACCTTGGTACAGGATAGAAGTTAGGGTTATAGCCCCAGTTTATATCCTGATAAAATTCTAAGCTGTATTGGAATCAATTACCAATCGGACAACTAGGGCCCTGAACTTCCTGGCTGACTAAGCCATGCAAACAAGAGATAGAGTTAGTCAACATAAAGTTGCATTAGACAATCTGTTGATTAATGAAGTATGAATTTGTGGTCAATTGAATATATCAAGTTGTTGCCTAAAGATAGATGACAATAAACAAGTAGTAAAAGAAATAAGCAGAGATGTCAGAAAGTTGGCACATGCTCCCTTAAAAATATAGAAAATAGGAAGATCCATTCCTGATAATGAGGAAGTAAGATGTTGTTAGAAAAGGTCATTGTCAATAACAAGGATTATGATTTGAAGCAGGAATTACTAGGAAGGTATGGAAAGCAAAATTGATAAGAAAAACAATAAGGGGGAAATTGTAGCAAAGAATCAATTGTTTTGCTTTCACAAGGAGAGAAAGGGTATGCCAGAGTCTCACAGATGTCTCTGAGGATAATACATTACAGAAGCCAGGATGTCTGGTCTTTGTGGAAACCCAAGATATGCCAACCTGTTTACAGGAAGGAGAGAGACAAAGGGAAAGGTGAATAAAGAAATAACTTCTCAGGAGTTGCATGAGAGTCTGTGTTACTGTCTTTTGCACTTACTCAAGGTAGCTGTTTCTTTCATTAGTACAATGAGCAGGGCAGCAGGGGTGGTGGGGTGGTGGGAACATATGGGAGCAAATTTATCAATTAGATTGTGACTCCATCCAATGATTGGTTTAAAGGGGAAGGACTTGCGAAGTGCAGATAAAACACAGCATTTCTGCAATTCAGGGCCCCTCTCCCCTTAAGGGAGAGATGAGCTTTTTATTAAGATGTCTTATTGAAAGCTATTTTAATCACTCTTGACTAAATATTTAAGAGTCATTTATACAAGAAAGACTGGATGAGCACTTGCTTGGCTTCATCCAGGAAAAATGTTTTGTTTGTTCATATCCATTGCAGTAGGATGACCTTTAAGGTCCCCTTCACCTTTGAAATGACATGATTATGTTATTTAGGGAAGAGGATGACCAGGTTCCTTTTTTTCCCTATCAGCAGTTGGAAGCTAATGGTTAATAGCACCTTATTGTCATGGTATGAAGAGTCTAATCTTTAGGCATCTATGGTTTGGTCAAGTTGTTGTGCTTCTATGCAGACCCATATGCTATTGAGACAAAATTCCCCTAGGTGGTTTTTCTTTGAGGATGTTTAGAGAGAATATGATGAATATTTCCTCCTTCAAATACTTCAGGATATTTCATGCTAATATTATGTATGATGCTACCTCATTAGCATAGGGCTTTCTTAGTAATAGCTAACAATTATTATAGAGTTTAAAATTTGCAAATCACTTTTTTCAACATTAATTCTTTTGAGGGAAACAAGAAACCTGTGAAGAATGTATCATAAATGAAATTTTTTCCATTTCTCAGATGATATAGTTAAAGCTAAAAACTGATATATCTGAGCTTGAAGACATCTTTGAAATCTCAGAATCTTATTCTTTTGATGAAAAATGTTAGAGTCTGTGACTTAAAGCAAATTTTCCATGATCATAAAATTCATAGTTGTTAGACCTTGCATTCACATTTCTGCCTAATGAATTTGAGCAGATCTCTTTTTTCAGGGTTCTGTGACTCATAATTTCTTGGTACTTTTATAGTTATTAATTGTACAGAATTTTGTGTGCCAAGGAATAAGTTCAGTGTGTGTAAAACATAGGCATTTAATAAATGGTTGTTGATTATTTTATTTGTACTTTAGACCTCCATAAAATTTTAACTCTACTCCGGTTTTACTATCACTATTTCTGATAAGGATTGAAGATGTTTCTTCATTACCATTATATATTTAAAATGGCTAAAGCTAATTATTGTTTTCTGAAAAACTGATCATTGCAAGTTTCCATGATTTTGCTTCTGAGTAATAGATCAATAAAGACAAACTCTGAGACTTCATTAAACTTCCCCAGTTGTTCAAATTTTCATTGGCTATCCTATTAACTCCAGCCCTTGTTTTACAGCTTTTATATTCCTTTTCAGAATTCATCAGGGAATTACAACACCACTAAGGCACAAGCATAGAAGAAGAAAAGAGAAGGGAATAAATAACTGACTAAAATGATAATGAACATTATCCCAAGCTTAAATATTGGAACTTGGACAGTCCTTGTTCTCTTCCTGACTCTCCTGTTTCTGTAAGTGAGAATCTCCCTTTTTCAATTTCTCAAGGGATTTAGGACAAGCTGCTTTGCTGTCACAAGAAATTTCACAATATTGTTTTCTAGTTACTTCTCTTCTTTGCATAATTAGCATAAGGACATGATTGTTATTTAGAATTTCTATAACTAAAAATGCTGATCTTTGTTTATATAAATGAAGACATAGTTTGGTAGAAAAAAGTATCAAGGATAAAAATCATAAACTCCTTGATCAAAGGTTCTTTTGTCATTTTCCAAAAGAAGTGACTGAGGAGATTCTTTTTATTTTGATTAAGGAATTTAAAAGCAAAAAAAAAAAAACTTTTTAAAGAAACCTGAGTTCATGTCAATTATCTTTTTTTCTTCATACTTTTCCAATTTTGCTCCCTTTAAATTTCCCCCCATAGTTTAGAAGGTATTACTTTATGTCCAAAATTTAAAGTTTATTTGTTCATGCTCATCTTGAGCAAAACTCTGAATTCTTATCTATCAGTCAGTTTCTAGGTACTCTGTATGACATATTTCTTTATTCTCTTTTTCAAAGGCTTTGGGGTGGCAGCATCATCAATGATCACTCCTCTATTCTGTTACAACAGATTTTTTTTAACTAATCACTGTCCTGGAAAGGCAGAGACAGGTCACTGACATGAATACATATCAGAGGTAGAAGCTTTTCTGTACAAACAATTCAAGTTGATCAATTATGTCATGTTCCATTCCAAACAAACTGATGAGACCCAATGTCCTGTATTGGAAGGAAAACAGGCAGACTTTCTAAAGCAGAAATTGCAAACACCAAAACCTCAGAATTAGCTGTTTTTATTTATTTTAAGGCTTCTGATGACTTCAATGGCTATCATTTAATTATGGTCCATGGGATGTGCTTAGGTCTTAGCTGTTTTTATTTATTTTAAGGCTTCTGATGACTTCAGTGGCTATCATTTAATTATGGCCCATGGGATGTTCTTAGGTCTTTATCTCCCTAATATGTTGTTTATTTTACCACAAAATGTGACACAGGATACTATTACTAGAGGAAAATTCACGGAACTTCATTAAATTTTCTTTTTTGTTTTTCTTGTGTCATACTAATTTAGTCAGATTGCAGAGGTTCATAATCTTATGCCCCTAGTGTATTAGAATTTTCAAAATTCCCATCAGTAAATAGAAGGAAATAAAGGTCCAAAATGACCAGTCTAGAACAAATTAAATTGTTTTTGCACAGGGAGATAATCTAATATCAAAATATCAATATCCAATTTCTTCTTTTTAGAACTGTCATGAAAGCATGAGAAATTCACAGAAGTGGGGAAATACAAACATTATATGTCATGGGATCCCTCTGCATTCATGTCAAAATCACATCAACACTGATGATGGTTTAGGAGGCACCTAGTGAACTAGATTCCCTTTTTGATGTTCACTTACTCTTATGATCTTGATTGAGGATCTTAAACTGCTGAGCCTCAGTTTCCTCATTCATAGAATGAGGGTGTTCTTAAGTGAATTCCAAAGCTTCCTAAAACTCTAGATATATGATTCTTTTATCCTTAGTGTCATATTGGAAATCAGAACTGCCAGTTTGTGTATGGGCATTGCTCGCTGAGGGCAATGATACACTAGAGTGTTTATTGGATAGGATGTGAGATCCAGGAAGGACTTAAGGGATTATGTAGTGCAGTTCCATCATTTTCTCCCTCATTTGACAGATGAGAAACTTGAAGTTAAGACAAGAGAAGTAGTCTGTCTAAGAAAACCACGCAACAAAAATATAATAAAAATACCATATTATGATATAATATATTTATGGAATCTACTATTTTGAGGTTATAATCAGTAAATTGTTAGGCCAAGCAAAACAAAGAGAAACTATGTACCCTTTCTGAAGAAATAATATCAAAATTAAATATGCACATAATGAATTATAAACCAAGTCATTTTAAAAAATGTCAGTAGATTATTATGAAATCAAATATTATTGAATTATGTCTTTCAAATAGCAGTCATAATCTTACCCCTTACTCCAGCATATATTGAATTAGAATCAAGTGAAGTAACATATAAATCAGAAGAAAAGAACATAATATAGTTGTCATTCAAGTTTGCTAGATAATTTTACTAGATTTGAGTCTATATGCTTTTTTCCTTCTTTTCCCTTTTATGATGGTAATGTTATAACATAAGGGTGTAACTATTCTGGTTTTGTTGATTTTGCTATGTCTTCTCTCATAAAGGTCCTTCCTTATTTTTCTTGTCCCTAATTATTATGGAATATTCTATTATGTTTGGTTTTGATAATGTGCAATAATTAGATATCAATTTTAAACATATTAGTCTCCAATTATTACATTTAAAACTAAAGAATCAAAGAATGTAATTTTATGTACATAAGAAATTAAAATTTTTGTTTTTTCTGTAATATTGAATTGTAGAGGAATTGCTTGATTAAAAGGTATATTTAGTTATGTGACTTTTATAATATATTGGGTCATTGCTCTCCAAAATATTTTCTTGTTTCTGAAGTCTTACTGGCAATGTTTTAGGGTACCTGATTCCTCATCAAAAGTGGATGTGACCCTTATGGATCTAATAAAATGTTCTATAATGTATTCTGATTTAAGACAATGAATTCAAAAACATCTTCAACTGAAAACATGTGAGGTACCTCACCATGAACCATCTTGATTTGGATTCTTTTGCTAAATATCCTCCCTCTCAATGCCAAACATCTTCAATAAATCTCCATATTCAATAAAAAAGTCTTTGAGGAATTAAAGGTGTAGACTTCCCAAAACATATTGTATAGGTACATGTTGAGCTTGAGTAAGATGTACCCTAAAAATATATAAGGGAGAAAGGAATTTAGGAAGGAAGGAAGGTAGAAGGGAATAAGAAAGTAAGAAAGAATTTTTCAAGCTTGTACTATATTCCAGATTCTCTACCACTCAGCTCAAGAATGTACTCATTTCATAATCACAACAATCTTGAATGGTAGTACTATCATTGACCCTATCACAACTAAGCTATTGAGGCAAACAGAGGTTAAACATAACTTTTCCAGGATCACACAAATGTTCAAGACTTTATTTGTATTTGAACTAAGGGTTTTCTTATTCTGGGTCCAGGGTTCTATCCACCAGGTCTCTTAGCTCTGGAGAGTTAGTGGCACAAGGCTGTCATGAAAGAGGTGTTTCATATTTCTTCCAGTGCTACTGAAATTACTGATTTTTATGTGTGGGTGAATAAATTCTGTTTGTAATTACCTGTGAATATGGTGGAAATATTAAAGAGATAGGAAGAGAAGGGGTCAGCTTTTAATTTTACAATTAAGAGATTGTTGTTGCCATTGGAGAAAGCAATGTGAACTGAATAATGAGATCATAAGCTAAAATGTTGGCAAGTCAAGATAGTCAAATCTAGAGTAGATCATAGATTCAGCCTCTAGCTCAGGGTAGAGCTTGGAGATGGTGTCTGAAATCAGAATTTAAAACTCTTTAGTAGATCTGCAGCATGTGAACATTTAGAAATGTTTTTGAACTCAGTTCAATTCCAAGCTAGCAATTTAAGGCTTGGGAAAACTTGCTTACCATGAACTCAGTGTCCAAATTCTCCAGGTGAATATACTGTGCATTTAATACTCAAGCAGGAAAGCAGAATGAAAAACTTGAGGGGCCTTAGTTCCAGAAGGCTCTAAACTAGGTTTTAAATGCCAGGTTGCCTGTACAATCAAGAAGAGTAGAATATCTATCTATCTGTCTGTCTTTGTCTGCTTTTCTTTCTTTCTTTCTTTCTTTCTTTCTTTTTCTTTCTTTCTTTCTTTCTACTTTCTTTCTGTCTATCTATCTATCTATCTATCTTTCTATCTATCTGTTTATTTTTCTATCTATCTATCTTTAAAGAAAACATTCATGAAAACCATGGCTTGCTCACAGAATCACTTAGAATCCCTTGAAGAAAGAATGAAAGAATTAAAAAATTGAAAATAAAATGGTATTATAAATCAATTGAGACTGATTCAGAAAGGTAATAGAAAGATATGAGAGGTATAGAGGATATACTTGGAAAGAAAATTAACTTCATCATAAATGGTAAAAAAAAAAAATCTTACCCAAGTAACTGCCTCCTTGAAAATTAGAAGGGATCAAACAGAAGATAATTGTTCTGAGAGAAGAAGAAATAATAAAATATAAATAAAAGACTGAAAAATAGAAGACTATCTAAAGTCTCTCATATATAAAACTGACTTGGATAACAGATCAAAAAGAGATCATTTAAGAATCAATGGAATGGGAGTGGCTAGGTAGCTCATTGGATAGAGCACTGGCCCTGGAGTCAGGAGTACCTGAGTTCAAATCTGGCCTCAGACACTTAATAATTATCTAGCTGTGTGACCTTGGGCAAGGTACTTAACTCCATTGTCTTGCAAAAACCTTAAAAAAAAGAATCAATGGAATGTCTGAAAGTCCTGATTAGAAAAAGAGGCCAGGAATCATATTTCAGGAAAGCAGGAAAGAAAATTTCCCAGATTTCATTTAACTAGATGGAATAATAGAAATTGAAATAATTTTCCAGACAGTTTTAAAGAAAGATATTTCAATGAAAGCCCCTAGGAATGCAATAACCAATATCCAAAATTACCAAAGGAAAGAAAACTTCTAAATACTAAGAAAGAAAGTATTTAAGTAATAAGTAGCTATGAACAGGACTTCTAAGATTTAGAAGCTTACTTTAATGAGGAGCAGAGAGAGTATGGTTTATGGTGTTCCCCAAAGCAAATGACTATATTTGGAACTGAAATAACTTATCCATTAAAACTGAGTTTAATCATACTGGGTGGGGGGGATTGATGATGAAATAGAGAACTACCAAGCATCTTTTAACCTTTTTTTTCCTTTTTGTAGTATTTTAATTTTTCCTCAATTACATGTCAAGGCACTTTTTACCATTTAGATTTACAAAATTTTTAGTTCCAAATTTTTCTCTCTGCTTCTCCTCTGCTCTTCTTAAGTGAAATGCAATTTGTTTTAGGTTATATGCATGCTATCTTGTGAAACATATTTCCATATTAGTCACAATTGTCAAAGAAGTAACAGTTCAGAAAGAAAAAAAACATGAAAAAGAATAAAATAAATGAGAAAAGTATACTTCAGTCTGTATTCAGAGTCCAACAATCATGTGGATGTGGATCACATTTTCCTTCTTCAGTCTTTTCTATTTGTCATTGATCATTGTGTTGCTGAGAAGAGCTGAGACATTCATCATGGATCGTCACAGAATTGTATTCATGCTTTGTATAAGAGTTTCCTGGTTCTGCTTATTTCATGTTGCATCAGTTTGTACAAGTCTCTGCACAATAATATTCTATTCCATTCATATACAATAGTTTGTTCAGTCATTCTTCAATTGATCTATATTCCCTCAAATTCTAATATTTTGTCACCACGAAAAAGGCTGTTATAAATATTTTTGCACAAGAGTGGTCTGACGTCTGAGAAAAATGGGTTTCGACCTGGAGAGAAGGGCTTCATGTCTGAGGTTCATAACCTGAGCTGTCTTGATTGTATGTAAGGTGCATTGTGCTTGGACTAAGTCCATTCTAGCAACAGTAACTTGATCCTGTTACTGCCATAATAGATTTACATTGTGGCAATGGCAAAATGAGTCCAAACACTTGACATTTTTTATATTCCAATAGCAATGCTGAGGATTGTTTATTGGAAGTTTTGCCAAATTTGACTATAGCTAATAAGTTTTTCTAGGCCTTACTGTCTTAGGTGGGATTTCAAGGAATCTTATCTTGGTCTTATAGTGTCTCAAGTTCTTTGTGGGATATGTAAAGTATCTATATAAGGGCCCCTTTGCATCTTGGTCTGAGTGAATCAAGTCTTACATCAGAGTACCTTTATAGTTTCACCCCTTTTGATAGCTGACAAGTGATCAGTTTATGTCTGAAGTCTTTGTCTTATCTCTAATATCTTCCCCCCCCCTTCACTTTACAGATATGGGACTTGGACACACAATGTCTTTAAGAACCTATGAATTCTGGGACCAACACTCTTCCTGTCCTTGGCACTATTCTTTCATATCGCAATGTGAGTTTTTATGAGTTCTCCTTTTCTCTCTTTGGATAGTGAAAAGAACTTTAGCTCTTGGCTCAGGAGGTAGGGAAAAATACCAACTCTGATGTTTATTGCCTTTGGAATTTCGGGTAAGTCATTTGTATTCTCCCTAGGCCTCAGTTTCTTCAACTTAATGTCAAGACTTGGGCTTTAAATTTGAAGTCCAGGATCTTCTGATTCTTTGTAAGATCTCAGATTTTAAAAAGACACTTTACACTGCACTTTTCCTTCAGATGGAATGCGTATTCAGGTCTTCTTTTCTTTAGACAATGGGTTTCATTCACAAGACTTAGGGACTGAATGCTTTATAGAAAATTCTTTCTGAATGCTTGTCAGTGTTATTAATAGTCACTAGATGATTTTAGCCATTTATTCAAAAGAAATTTCCTTTTGAATTCTTTGTACTCAGCATTCTAGTGGATAATGACTGGGCCTGAGATTTAATGGGCTTAAAAATTTCTAGGTGAGGTAACTGCTATTATCACCTGACTTTACTTACAATTTTTAGTCTAAGAGAGTCACCTGAAGTAATGATTAAATATTTTGTCCAGTTCCACACAAGTGGATTGTGTGAGAGGTAGAACTTGAACCTAGGACTTCTTGATTTTGAGGCTAGTTTTGAAAGTTCTTTGTACCTTTCTACTGACTATATAAAATCAAAAGATTTGTCATGTATTGAAAACAAATATGGAATAGATTGATGGATCAGTGACTTTAATAGGTGATGCAACCTCTCATCTTTTCTGTGCTTTGCTTAACTATATTATTAGCTTGTGGGGAGAATCAAATGAGACATGCAAACTCATGAAGCAGATATGAAATAGCTCCAGAAAATTTACTATGAACATTAAATAAGAATTCTCAAAGGATGTAATCATCATTATATTAACAATTATCATTCAACGAATATTTTCTAATCTATTTTGAGTGATACACTCCACTAAATCAAGGATTCTTAATATGGGAAATGTAATTTTTAATAACTATTTTAGTAAAATTGGTTGTTTTGTGATGTTATGTGTTTTATGTATTCAGAAGGGTTCCATAGGTCTTTTCAGATATAAAAAAATCTAATGACACTTAAAATGTTAAGAGCTTCTTAAAAATCCATAGTGGATGAGGATCCTGTTATCTGGGACAGAGAATGACATGTGCTGAGATAATTGCAATATAAATGAGAATATAGTAATAGCATAAATGTGTAGGGTGTATTAATCCATCAATAATAAACCCTTTAATTAAGTGCCTACTATGTCCTAGGTACTGCATTAAAAGTACAGTGAATAAAATAATCACTACTTTAAGCATACTTTCATAATATAATAAAAAGATATTAGAGTTAAAATCAAGAGAGCAAGGATGTTGGAGAAATTTATGTTGAAGAGATCAGGAAAGGAAGAGATGTTGAAGAGATCAGGAAATAGTTACATTTGAATTGGACCAGATCCTCCAAGCAAGCAGAAAGCACAACTATTATTTTATATTTAATTTCATAATATAAGGCATTTAACATTATTCATTATTTTTTCTTTAGTATTTTATTTTCCCCCAGTTACATGTAAAAGCAACTTTTAACACTCAGTTTTAATACTTTGAATTCCACATTCTTTCTCTTCCTCCCTTCTTACCACCCAACCCCAAACTGAGAAGGCAAGCAACTATATAGAGATTTTATATGTGCAGTAATGTAAAACATTTCCATGATAGTCATGTTGTTAAAGAAAATATAGAACAAAAAAAAAAATCCCTCAAGAAAAAGAAAGCAAAAGAGAGCCAGTGAGGTGGGGCATTGGATAGAACACTGGCTTAGGAGTCAGGAGGACATGAGTTCAAATCAGGCTGAAGACACTAAAGAGCTACTTAGCTGTGTGACCTTGGGCAAGTCACTCTCCCCCATTGCCTTGCAAAAAAAGAAAAGAAAACCAAAAAAAATGTGCTTCAATTTATATTCAGAAACCATCAGTTCTTTCTCCAGGGTTGGATAACATTTTTCACTTTAAGTCCTTCAGAATAGTCTTGGATCATTATATTGCTGTAAGTAGTTTAGTTTTAGCTATAACCGAGGAACATCTTACAATATTGCTATTACTGTGTCCACAAAAAATTTCAGCTTGCATCAGTTCACATAAGTCCAAAGTTTTCTGAGAGCATACTGCTCATCATTTCTTAGAATAGTATTTCATTATGATAACATATGACAGTTAATTCAGCCATTCCCCTGTTGAGGGTATCCTCAATTTCCAAATCTTTTCCATCAGAAAAGAGCTACAATAAATATTTTTGTACATATAGGTCCTTTTCCTTTTTGAGTGTTTAATCTCTTTTGAGATACAGACCTAAGGGTGGTATTGCTAGGTCTAAAACAATGCTTGATTTTTTTTAGTCACTAATTCCAAATTTCTATATGGAATGATTGAATTAGTTCACAACTCCACCAACAGTACATTTATTTCTCATTTTCCCCACATTCTCTACAACATTTGTGATTTTTCTTTTCTGTCTTGATAGACAATCCAATAGACATGAAGTAGCACCTTGGAATTGTTTTAATTTGCATTTCTCTAATCAATGGTGAGAGGATTTTATCTATGTCTAAATATAACTTTGATTATTTCATCTGAAAACTTTTCATATCTTTTGATCATTTATCAATTGGGGAATAGCTGTTATTTTTATAAAGTTTATTCTGTTCCTTCTTTGTTTGATAAATGAGACCCTTATCAAAGAAATTTGCTTCAAATTTTTTTCATTTACCATTGCTAAGCTCTCTGATACCCTCTACCTTTTTTCAAAGCAAAAGCAAAATAGATTTAATTAAAAGGGATGAACATTTTTCTAGAAGGTAACATAGACAATAAAGTAATATCAATATTAAATATATATACCAAATCATATAGTATCCACATAAATGAATTTTCCTACAATTACCTACCCTCCACTTTCACATTCCCTGTCCCCATATATACACCAGTGAGACCACTGGATTGGTCACCATTGTGTATTCACCATGTTCCAGAGATAGTCACTGATAAACTCCTTAGAGTTCTGGGTGCTATCGAAATAGATAGACTGGGCAATAGTGAGACCATGATGAATGCCCATAATCCCATTCTATTTTACTGACTCGAAGACAAAATTGAGATATGTATATAGCTGGAGGGATCTCAGCTGTTGAAGATCATTCTGTTTTTGTGAGGTCTTGCTCCATTTCCTTCTGTTCTTTCAGCTATTTTGTCAACAGATGTAGATCAGCCTTTAGATTGGCATCTTTCTCACTGTCCTGAAGCTCAGATTCAATTTTTTGTAACTTGGATTCAACATGTTGTGCTGTTTCATCTTCATCAATAAGTTTTTGGATCACATCTTCCTCCACAGAAAGGATCTCTGTGAGGAGCAGATGGGTGGTCTTTTTTGTGTCCATCAATTCTTGATCATCTACTCCTGCCACCTTAGGAGTCACTGCAACTGTGCCCTAGTCCAGTTGGGATTGAGCAGACCAAGCAATCCCTGGCTCACCTCCTCCATGTCCTAAAATACTGCCATAGCCAGGGCAGGACCCCCTAATTTCTTACCCCTTTCCCTTCCTACTTTTCTGAGTGTGTTATCCTTCTTTGAGTCAATTCTGATTAGAATAAAATTTACTTAGTATCTCTCAACTGCCCCCTCTTTCCCTCCACTGCAAAAGTTTTTTCTTGTGTCTTATATATGACGTAATTTATCCCATTCTACCTCTATTTTTTCTTTTTGCCAGTACATTTCTTTCTCATACTTAATTTTATTTTTTATAGATATCTTATTCATGTGTGCCCTCTGAATAATCCTTATAACTATCCTAATAATAAGGAAGTTCTTAAGAATTATAAGTATCATCTTCCCATTTAGAAATTTTTAACATTTTAAAATTTAAATTTTTAATTTAAATTTTTAAATTTTACCCTCATTAAGTCCATTAAGCTTTCCCTTTCCTGTTTGCCTTTTAATTTGAAGACTGAGTATAAGATTTTGACTTGTACTTGAAGATTGAGATTTCTATTCAACTCTGGTCTTTTCATTAGGAAATTTGAAAGTCTTCTAATTCATTGAATAGCTATCTTTTCCCTTGAAAATTTATGTTCAGTTTTGTTGTGGAGTTGATTCTTGGTTGTATTCCAAGCTGTTTTTTGCCTTCCAGATGATCATGTTCCAAGTCTTCTAAATTTTAATGTAAAAGTAAATCTTGTGTTATCCTGACTGTGGCTCAATAATTCACTTGTTTCTTTCTAGCTATTTATATTTTCTCCTTGACCTGGGAGGTCTGAAATTTGACCATAATATTACAGAGACTTTAACTTTTGAAATCTCTTTCAGTAGATTCTTTCAGTTTCTATTTACCTTCTTATTCTAGAATACCAGTAAATTTTTCCTTGATAATTTCTTGAAACCTGATGTCTGGGCTCTATTTTTGTTCATGGCTTTCAGGAATTTTATCTCCTGAATCTATTTTCTAGGTCAGTTGTTTTGCTAATGAGATAATTCACATTATCTTCCATTTATTCATTCTTTGGTTTTGTTTTGTTTATTGATTTATCATAAAGTCAGTTTCCATTTGTGTGATTTTAATTTTTAATGAATGATTTTCTTCAGTATGCTTTGTAATTCCTTTTTCATTTGATCTATTCTGCTTTACAGGGCATTCTTTTTCTCATTGATATTTTTGTACCTCTTTTTTAAGTCTAGTTTTTTAAGGTGTTATTTTCTTCATCATTTTTTTGTTTCTCCTTTAATATACTGTTGACTTCCTTTTTCCATGATTTTTGTACCTCACTGTCATCCTTTTTCCCAAGTGTTCATCTATATGTCTAAATACTTCCATAACCTGAGACCAATTCATAATTTTTCTGGAGACTTTGGAGGTAAGAACTTTGACATAGTTATCTTTTTCTGAGTGTGATTTTTTCCTCTTCCTTGTTACATAGTAACTTTCTGTGATCATATTCTTTTCCATTGCTTGCTCTTTTCTCCAGTCTATTACTTAATTTTAGCTCTTTGTTACAGTAGGTTTCTGCTTCTAGGATGAAGAGTGCAGGGTTTTGTGCAATAGTTTTGCAAAGCTATTTCTAGGGACCTGTAAGTTCTTAGTTCTTACAAGGTGGAATGACCTAAGGGGAGGTATGTTTACTACTCTCCTGGTCTGTGCTCTGAGAGTGACCACAAGCACTCGTTTCTGCCCTGTGAAGAGGGTCCTTGATCCATTATGGCTGTAAATTCTGGTATGCTAGTGTTCCTCCTCACTCTGAGACTGTCACCTTGGACCTGGAGCAGAGTATGGACAAAGTAAAAGAGTTTTACAATTAGTGTTAGTAAAGAGATCCCTATAATCCAATCAATTGTTCAATTCCCTTATTGACTATGGAATAGTAGCTGCTACTGCAGATTCAGTGGCTTCAAATTTCTGTTCCTAGTTTGCTAGCAATCTTTTGGTGCTAGACTGTACTCTCCCCTTTCACCCTGGAGCAACAGATTTTTCTCGGTAATTTAAATTGTCTTAGCCTGGAAAACTGTTTTATTCTATCTTTTTATGGGTTATACCACTCTAGAATTTTTAAAGAGTTATTATTTAAAAGTATTTTCAGGGCATTGGAGGGTTTGGGTTAGGGTTACCTTTATTCTACTATCTTGACTCCATCCTCAACATTATATATTATTAGGAATTCATGAAAATATTTGATTTAAATTTTTTGTAGGGTTTTGCTGCTTTTGACCTGGCTTGTTTTAAAATATATGGGAAAACCTGGGAGTAAGTAATCTTTCAATTTTCCCTACATATTACTATCATTAGCCACACATAGCTCTCCATCTCAACTCAAATATATTTGTGTAGTTTGATGTATTAGAGATCTGTTTAATACCACAGAATTATAATCCAGGATCATCATAACAGGCACCTAATATTACATTATTCTAGGTTTTGGAATTTGGACATACCCCTCTTTGATTCCAGTGCTATGATAACATGAATGTTGAAGAAATAAGGAAACTTTATTTTAAATATCTACCATGTATAGACTTGCTGAACAAGATACAAATTGAGATACAAAGAAAGAACTGAAAACAAGTTCCTGCCTTGAAGAAGCTTATACTCTATTGAATGATTTGGCATGTAAAAATTATTAGAATTGAGAAGAGATCACAAAATAATGACATGTAGGGCTATGAGGACAATCATTATTTCTTTTAGCGTTAATTTTTTTTTTGTTTTTTGCACTGCAGTGTGGTTAAATGACTTGCCCAAGGTCACACAGCTAGGTAATTATTAAGTGTCTGAGGTCACATTTGAACTCAAGTTCTCTTGACTCCAGGGCAGGTGCTCTATCCACTGCATCACCTAGCTGCCCCCTTTTTTTAGCAGTAATTTTACTTCCTAAGGTGCTGCCTCACTTTATTTAATTCATTATTTAAATCTTTATTAAATTTGAGCCATGAATTTGGACCCAATGTATTTATGACAATTTATACTTAATAATTAAATGATTAAATGAAAATTTAATGAGTATGAAGAATTAAACAATTGATGTCCTTTTAAGAAATGTTTGAAATTTTATGTGATATGCTTATATCTATGCAACTGCAAATTATATGATATCTCATTAACCTTACTTTCTATGAATAATCTATGGTATATTGATTAACATTAATGTAGTATCTGATCTCTTCTCAGTCTAGACCCTCCTATAAGGTATCCCAGATTCAAGAAAATTGAGAAGAGAGCCAGAATCCTGTCCAAATCTTAGCTCTTGAGCACTAACACAAATTTTTACTTTTATTAATTAGCTATAGGACACTGGTCTATAACAGGGAATATAACTAAATAGCAGTGAAACTTATTCTGCAACAGAACATTATCTCTATAAACTTTGAGCTCACTCTCTCCTAACACACTAAAAATCAGTGAGAAAAGGGGATCTTTCTAGAAATAATGTCTGGACATCTACATGCTGGTATACATATGGGTGAATCACATGTGTAAAGGAATAAGTATATATCTGTATATGTATATGTGTTTATATACATATACTGTATGGTACGAATGCCCTTTGCTGATGTTATTGTGCTATTCTATTAGCCTTTATTTCTACCAATCATCTTCTACCACAGTTTTTCTTCTTGTGTTGCATCTTAGCTGCTTTGGGATAACAAGATTCTAAATTCTATCTTACAATCTCAGGAGGGTCATCTATTGATTGGTTCTGGAAAAGTATGCCATTATATTATACCTCTTATATTGTCTTCATAGTCATGGTCAACTATTCTTCAATATTTAGGTGCAAGTACCCACAATGCTTCATCCTGAATACTTGTCCTTACTGTATTTACTCCTATTATTTTTAAGGCAATTTTCCATCACCTATTGCTTCTATCCTTCAAGGAATCCATACCCTTTTATCTTCCAATTTTCCTACATTATCTGTAAACTTTTCAACTAACTTGATTTCTAATTTTTTGCTGTAATAGAATCCTGAATCTCTCCTAAACATTCCATATCCCCTAAAATGCTTTCTGCTCTTTCTCCTATTCCATCCATCTTCTACTTATGGGTTTGGGTGATGAAGAAGGTATATTCTTTAATCATCACTGTAGTTTCTAGATCATTCTTCTTTCACTATTTCCCAAATACTTTGCCCTTTTTTTATTTGCTCAGCTCCAAATAACTTTCCCATCTTTTTTTCAATGACCATGGTTCTGAGGTCACTGTCTTCTTCTCAACTCACTCTTTACACTTGGCTACAAAATAATATTTCAATTTATATCCTGTCCATGAGACTCCTCAACTTCTAATATTTCAAAGAGTTTCTTTTTCTACATTCAGGCAGCATGTTAACACCTTTGAACTAATAATCTCATCAGGATCAAAAAATCAAGAATTGAAATTTCACAATTTAATCACCAAATCATTTCCTTTTGCCTATCCTACCCACTCCCCCTAAATCTCATGTTCTCATTCCTACTTTACATGGTGGTTCTTGACCAATTGCTACTTTTCTGTTTTGCACCCACCCATTGGCCTTTATTTGCCACCATGCTTGGATTTGTTCCTATTTGTTTTCTATTTTAATGCTTTACTACCACCACTTTTGGTATCCCTCAAATTCTTTTCTTTTACCAATCCCAACTTGCATATCCTCATTCTACAAATCCAAAGCTTGCAAATTCCAAGAATAGATTTCTCTACTTATATTACAGGACAAAATCCCATTTGTAGAGAAATTGGGTCAGTTTCACCCAATTCAAATTCATGGCAAACATTTTTAGCTGAGAACCTAGGTGACACCATGGATACAGAGTTAGGCTTGGAATCAGGAAGAGGTGATTCAATTTGTCCTCATCAACTAACCTGTGTGATACTGGGCAGGTTACTTAACCCTGCTTGCTTTAGTTTCTTCATCTGTAAAATGAACTGAAGAAGGAAATGGAAAACCCCTTCAGTATATTTTCCAGGGAAACCCCAGAGAGGGTTATGATCATTTTCACATGAATGAAGTGACTGAATAACAATATTGTAATATATTTTTACTTATTTTGCTAAGTGTTTTCCTATTTCATTTTAGTCTTTTAATCACAAGTTTTAAAGTCTTTAGATCCCCCAATGAGTCTGAAATCTCTATACTATGTTTTTTTCTCTTTTCAATTTTCTCCCTCTTATCTCAGATTTATTCAATTTCATGTAATTTTCAATTCCATCTCTACATCATCTCTAAAATCTCTTTTATATTCATACTGTCACCACTTTCAACTCTAATATAATTTGTTATTACTACTCTTAAACTATTACTGTGGCCTCTTGACAGTATTGTTTATGCCTCAACTCTCCTTTCTGGTTGATCCATTTAAATTTTTTTTAATTTTTAAAAACTTATATTTAAGATTCCTTTAAGAAAATGGAGTTTGATGCACTTGCCTCCACTCTAGTTTCTACTTCACGTATTGAGAGGTCTAATAATTTGATATCACTTATATATGTAAAATCATGCAAAGCCAGTTTCCATATTGGCATGTTTCCAAAAAATTCCAAGAAAAATCAAGAAGCCACAAAGCAATACATTTCTTCAGTTCTCTCTTTGGGTGTGGATGGCATTTTGCATCCTGAAAGGATCCTTTGGAATTTTTTTTAGACTGTCAGAATAATACTTTTTGTGCATAAATCTGTTTATATTTACTCTAATACACAAAAGTCCTCCCTGGCTACCAATTATCTTCTAAGCAAAATTTAAAAATGATTGCTTGATAGTCAAAACTCTCCTAGAATATTAGCACCTTATCTTCCCAGGCTTATTTCCTATTACTTCCCTCTATACACATTGTTCTTTAGCCAAACTGATTGACCCTGGCTCCCAAATACATTTGCCACTCTTATGACACTATTACTTCTCAGGCTATTTTCCCTCCTTTCTTTCTATTCCTATCGAGTACTGACCATTCCTTAAAGATCAGTTCAAATGCTACTTTCTCAATGAAACCATTCCCTTTTTCCCATCATACATAACAACAATGAAATCTCTTAATTTTTTAATGTACTTTATCCATATTATCTTCATTGATCTCCCAACAACTCTTTAAGACTGGTGCTACTGTTATCTTCATTTTGCTGATGAGGAAACTGAATTGAGAGAGATTAATGATTTGCATGGGGTCACAGAACTAGGAAGTGTCTGAAGCAGGATTGTTACTTAAGCATGCACTAAATATTTTGTAAATATTTCCTGATGAGTTTTATTTTAGATTTTTGGTTCAGTTCCACATCTCAAATTAAAGACAAATTAAGGCAGTAATGAACACGTGGCCGTAAATTTATAGTTTCCACTGGAAAATTCTGTTTTCAGCAATGTAACTTTGTGACCAGTGTAATTTGTTCCCTTTTGTGGTCTAGGATTTTTGATGGTAGACAACCTCTATCGGCTGTCATGGATCCAGAGATTATCAAATCAGTGCTGGTAAAAGAGTGCTATACCATCTTCACCAATTGTCGGGTAAATAACAGTGGAAAAGTGTTTCTGGCAGTCATGTAGAAAGTATGTGAGAAATGTTAAGGATCCCACAGTTTTTAGACCATCTCTAAAATATTAATTTCATTATTGATATTCTTTCAGAAGAGAGAGAAGGCAAGATAGCCTAGCTGAAGGCAAAGTAGCTTGAGCCAGAAACAGAAACAGCTTTTATTGGGTGATTTGGACCCCATAATTTTGGGGCTTGAAATCATGGGAGTAGCAATTACCCCCCCCCCCCAACAATTAGACTTACATATATTGCAGCATTAGGATCATTATTAAAGGGAAAAATCACTGTGGATATTAGGTCTACTTCACTCATCTATACAGGCAATAACTGTTCATCAATTGCCTCCAACAGCCAGATGGGCATGTGAAACATATTCTTAAATGTTCCTCTAAGTTTTTTGCTTTTGACCAGGCATTTCCGGTCATCATCCTGGGGGGAAGTTCTATGGAGGAGCTGCAGGGCATCCCCATCAAATGTCAAACATTTACTTCACATGCAACAGGCCAGTCAAAATAACTGGAAAGTGTAATAGAAACATGATTCTGGTTTCATCACTTAATACAAGAATAGTCTTGTCTTTTACATATTTCTCCTAGAATTTTGGGTCTATCAAGAATTTTGGAGAGTGCTGTCTCACTTGCTGAAGATGACTGATGGAAGAGGATTTGAACAGTGTTGTCTCTAACATTTACAAGTGGAAAACTCAAGGAGGTAAAGCAATGAACATTGATCAGATTCTAGAAGACTGAGTCTAGGAGAGATCAAAAAATGAGTTTCAATGATTTTTCTGCCCACAATTTTGAGCATCCTGTAAGAGAATATTTTGTTTCCTATGTTTTTGTGATTGAATGGAGATGACACTCTATTTTTAGAGAATCTGATCTCCAAACTCACCTCTGATGTCTATTAACTGACTGAGCATTTGCAAGTCACTTGTCACTTAGCCATTCTGGCTGCAGTTTCTTCATCCTTAAAATGAATTATTCAGACTACATGTACTACAAAGTCTTTTATTTCAATTGTAGTATGATTCTTTTTTAAAAAATTTCTTATTGTTTTTTGAATTTTACAATTTTTCCGCCAATATCGCTTCCCTCTTCTCATCCTCACAGAAGGCAGTCTGATGGTCTTTACATTGTTTCCATACTATACATTGATCAAAATTGAGTGTGTTGGGAGAGAAATCATATTCTTAAGGAACAAAATAAAATGTAAGAGATAGCAAAATTACAAAATAGATAATTTTTTAAAAAAATTAAAGGAAGAGTCTTTGGTCTTTGTTTAAATTCTACAATTCTTTCTTTGGATAAAGATGGTATTCTCCATCACAGATATCCTAACATTGTCCCTGATTGTTTCACTGATGAAATAAGCAAGCCCATTAAGACTGATCATCAACTCCATAAGTAGTATGATTCTTGAAATCCTAATAGAGAGAAATCAATTTATGAAATACCATCGTGCTTTTTCTGGTTTGGGCAGCCTGTTTTGTTTGGGAACTAATTTTTCCATATGTAATTATTGTCATTTGGCTTTTAGAGGTTTCCCATCATCAAGCGATATGGAGATGTTTTAGTAAAGAACTTGCAGCAGGATACAGAGAAAAGCAAGTCTGTAACATTGAACGAGTAAATATGGTGCCACAAGTAGAGAAATCTAAGGAGCAATAGGAAATCTTGGTTGCCTAAACGTTTCTCCTGCCATTTCCCCCAGAAATGGGAGCACCTACTTTTAGAGTTACTTTCAATTGTTTTAATTGACAAAATAAGTGAAAAGGACAACATAGTTAAATCTAGCCTTCTGAGGTTAAATACCTTGAACAGCTATTGAAAAATTGATGACTCTATTTAAGCTTCTTTTCTTTATCCATTTGCATTCTCAACTCTCTAATCTAGCTTTGAAACATATCATTAAATTAAACCTTCAAAAAGTTTTTAAAAGTTTCTCCAAAATTTCTAATGTTTTTTTTGCTTTCATGAAAGCATTTTTAAATCCTTTCCTTGACTTCTTCTTTCATATCTTCCAAAGATTGTATTTGAATTTGTGCCCAAGTTGTATTTTCATTTGAGGCATGGCTTGTAGATTTTTTGGGGTGCAGTTCTTCTGAGTATGTGTTTTGAGTGTCTCTTCATCAAAATAGCTTTTTATAATGGGATTCTTTTTGTTTCTTTTTTCATTTTTTCAACTTCCTGACTTCATAATTTCTCTTAGACCCAGATTCCACATACTTCTTGAGTAAATAGCTACTTTGGCTCTCTTGCAGCTTTCTTGGGTTATTGGTTATTTTGTTATTCCAGGCTCCAAAGGTCTGGCTTCAAAGGAACTTAGGCTGAAAACTTCTACGCTTTGCATGCTCTAAATCACTGGTGGGGAATATCCTGCCCAGGGGTCATATGCGGACAAAATCATTTGGTCTAGTGCTGCCCCAGCAACTACAAATGGAATTCAAAATTGAATAAATCCAATCACTTTTAAGGGATGAATTAATTAAATGTTTGGTCATATATAGTAGACAAATGTTGCTGTAAATATCCAAATAACCTTTGGCAGAAAAGAGGGTTCCCCACTCCATTCTATGTGGTCATTTTCAGGTGAAAGTCTGATTATTCCTTTGTTGCTCCCCCCATCACTAGTGAGGTCTGAGCTTTACAGGCTCCTGACTTCTATTTTGTTTATGTAACAAAAGACTGCTTCTGGACTTAGGTACTATTGTCCAGTTGGAGAACTCTCCTAGTTCAGTCATGGAACTATAGGCTTCCCTTCAGTCTGAGATTCCACTCATGATTATCCCTCACACACATTGGTCTAAAAGCTACAGCATCGAACTTTGTTGTTGCTTGCTTCTGAACTTCTCCCTTGTTTTATAAATGCCTGTGATTGATTCTCACAGCTGGGTTCTGTTCCCTTCCATAGTCCACACTGCATATGTGACTCAGAAAAGTGTTAGAAGTGACAACCTTCAGTTGGTACCTGCTCCTGTACCTTACATAGGTTCATAGTATTTCAGTATTTGTTTAGAACTTTTTATTTCCTTTGGGCAAAGTCTCTTGTTGCTGGAATGTTCCATAGGGCTAATTTCTGCCCAGTATCCAAAAACTTTATGTATGTTTTGGAAGGAGCTCTTTGTGTGATTACTACTTCTCTTCCTTTAACTTCATTTCTATTACTGCTCTGTTAAATTTCAAAATGATCACTTCTTGCTAATTTTAATTCTTGTTGACCTGATACTAGTGATGATCATTTATTTTTTCTGCAGGAACTTTATGATCCGTGTTTGAGATTCTATTCTTTTTGGTCTTCCTCCTAATTATCTGACCAGCCTTTCTCTTTCTGCTTTGCTGAATGTCCATCCATGTACTACCTAGTAATTGCAGCTTAGTTTGTCAAGAATAATTTGTTGCTATTTAATTTATTAAGAAAAAAATCATTAAAGGGCAGCTAAGTGGTGCAATGGATAAAGCACCTGCCCTGGAGTCAGGAGTACCTGAGTTCAAATCCGGACTCATACACTTAACAATTACCTAATTGTGTGGCCTTGGGCAAGCCACTTAACCCCATTGCCTTGCAAAAAAATAAAAAACCTAAAGAAGAAGAAGAAGAAGAAGAAGAAGAAGAAGAAGAAGAAGAAGAAGAAGAAGAAGAAGAAGAAGAAGAAAACATTAAGCAGATATCCCATTCAAAATAATTCTAGAATACTTAGGAGTACAACTACCAAGCCAAACCAATGACCATAAGAACAAACCTAAATACGAAGTTTTCTGCAAATAAAATAAGAAGGAAATAAGTGAAGAAATATTAGTTTTCCTGTGTACACTGGGCCATTATAATGAAAATGAAAATTTTATGTGAATTAATCTGTATACAAAGTCATTCCAATTAAAATGCTAAAATAGTTTGCCGAGTTAGAAAAAATAATAAGAAAATTAATTTGGAAGAACATAAATTCAAAAATATAAAATAAACAAATAAAACATTTAAAAGACCAGGTTTTAGCAGTATCGTCTTAAAAAATATTACAAATTGGTAATGATCAAAAATGCCTCTTACTGGCTAAGAAACTGAAAGGTAGATCAATGGAACAGAGTAGTAGACCAAAATTTTGCAAAATCAAATAAATATAGTAACCTTGTATTTGCTGAATGTAAAGAATTAAAATTTTGCGATAAGAATTCATTATTTGGTAACAATTGTAGGGTAAATTGTAAAAGTATATGGTAAAAATTGGGTGTAGATCAATATCTTACACCATCTACCAATATATGATTAAATGGATGAACAACCTGTATATAAATAGATATTAAAAGAAAATTTGAAGAATTTACATCATATTACTTATTAGACATGAATAAATGAATAATTTAAAAAGAAACAAGAAATAGTTTGCAGAGTAGTGTCCATTAAAGTGGATAATTTAGATTACACTAATCTATAAAATTTTTTTATCAAATAAAACACATGGAGCCAAGATCAGAAAGAAAGTAAAAATTGGGCTAATTTTTTATAGACAATTTCTCAGATAAAGTTCTCATATCTCAAATATATAAGGTACTTTTTCTATTCTATTAATAACTGATACAAGGATATGATCAAGCAATTTTATCATAAAGGAATTAAAACAATTTATGATCATATGTTCTCAATCATTTTTAGCATCTTCTTTAAATTGTCCTTTTCTTAAAATTTCAGTATCCTCAGTTTCTTCAATAAATATTTGATTTTGAATAATCTCATAATATTGATCATTGCACCTCATTTACCTCCTGCTTATCAATGTCCTTCTCCAAATGGGATTGTCAGACCTTTGGAACACAATGCTATATGCATGGTTTGACCAGGGACATACACTGGGTCTATCATCTCCTTCATTCAGGAAAATATGCCTTTCCTGTACTCTATAGGCCCACTAATTTTCTACATAATTATTTTTTAGAGAAATGTAAATTAAAACAACTTTTGAGATATCATTTTTCACATATCAAATTGGGTAAAATTTTGTAAGAGGATAGTGACAAATGTTGGAGGGATGTAGAAAAATTGGGACACTAATTCATCATTGGGGAACTTGTGAAGTGATGCAGTCATTTTGGAGAACAAACTGGAAATATGCTCAAAGATTTATTAAACTGATTACAATTTAATTAAATGATTACAAAAATGATTGGGGCAAAAGGAAAAGAACCTATATGCATTAAAATGTTTATAGCAGCTTTTTTTGTGGTAGCAAAGAACTAGAAATTGCAGAAATGTCCATCAATTAGGAATTGACTGAACAAGATGTGGCATGATTGTGAGAGAATACCACTGTGCTAGAAGAAATTATGAACTAAGCGATCTTTGAAAAGCATAGACTTGCCTGAAATAATGAAGTGAAATGAGCATTGTATATGACAACATTGTTTCAAGAACAAGTTTGAGTGACTAAATAATTTTTAACTCCTAAATATCTAAGATAACAAAGGATGATTTCTCTTTCAGAGAAAGAACTGATAAATATTAGTATGTTTAGAATGATTTTAAATGTGCATGCACACAGAAGCACACAAACATACAAACATATACAAAACTGTGGTAAATGGTAGCTACCTCTAAGGTGGGGGGAAGGAAAATAAAGGAAAAGATGAATTTAAAAGATAACTGTTATATATTTACAAGGAATAGTATGTTGTATTTAATAATTTGCATTTTCATATGAAAGTAGCTTTTTATTACATCATATAATGGAACTGCTTGTTTTATTTCAAAAACTAAAAATAAAATAAATCAAAAAACAAAAAATAGGTTTGGGTGGATGTGATCATGGAACTAATTTGAGGAAGACAGAAAATATATATACTTCTATATGCATAGAATCTATATTTAAATCTAAGCTCCTTGAGGTCAGAGAATGTATTTGTATTTTCTTCCTATCTGCATTTAATAAATGATAGTTTATTAATTGAAACTAGACAGTATTCATACTGTGAGGAGGAAAATGAACCACTGTTTAAATGAGGGAAATTTAACTTTTTCTAACAACTTAGGAAAAGGAAATAAGACCTGTCAGCACTGCTTTGCATTTTATCCCAGGAATGGATAAACTATCATGTATTAATTTATTTACTGAACCATTTATAAAATGCTTTTAGGACTTTTAGGTAGTTTATGAAAAGAATCAACACTCTTTTGAAAATATATCACCTAGTACATGCTACTGACCATTTTCAACTATGGTTCATAAAGCCTGTTGACTTGAAAATTAAGCATTGTTGGCAAATCTAAACAGAGCACATTAAAGGGTAATTAAGAAATATGTAATAAAACAAGAAATACAATAGAGCATAGACAATATTAATATGTGGTTTTCTGATTTCAATACATAGTCTACAGATGTCCTTAGGAATGTTTTAATGAGCCAACTTTCTATTGAGTTTGACATCACTGGTTTACTGCCTCACTTCATGTTTTAATTTGGAGATAAAATCTCTCTTCTGAGCCTTTTTTTTTTCTGTTTTCTCTCCTCAGAATTTCTGGGGCCTACAGCATGGATGTGATAGTTAGTACTTCTCTTGGTGTCCATGTAGATTCCTTGAATAACAAGAATGATCCCTTTGTCAGAGAAATCCAAAAGTTCCTTAAATTCAAATTTTTGGATCCAGTTTTACTTACAATAAGTAAGCTGACTCTTCTTTACAAAACTGAATAATTAAAAATTTAGTGGTTCTGCCATTCCTGAAGGTAACTAAAGAGGTTGCATCAAAGATTTAGACATGGACAGAAATCTCAGGAATTCTGAAGATTCAATGCTTTAATTTCTATTAAAGGAGGGAGGCAAGACTTTTTGCATACAACTGACCTAATCTTCAAGGGAACTACTTGCTGATCGGGTTAGCCATTTTCAAAGAAGACCCCGACATCAGGGAGGTTATGCCATGACAAGCATATGAACTGCATTTGAGTGAGGGGGTGCTATGCTAAGTCATCAGCCTCACTTTCTCCTCCAGAGCCATCTGGGTCCAGTGACCAGGTATGAATCAGAATGACTTGAGATGCCCCTGGATGTGAGGTGGTCACATTTAAGTAACTTGCCCCAGGTCACACAGCTAAGTGTCAGGGTCAGCCATTTACCATTTAATCTACTTACTACTTATACTGGGTCTATCTTTTCTTTCATTATGGATAATATTCCTTTCTTCCTGTACTCTAAAATCCCATTAAGTTTCTAAATTATTATTTATTAGAAAAATGCAAATTAAACCAACTTTGAGATAACATTTTACACATATCAAATTTTTTGAAGAGGAAAGTGAGAAATGTTGGAGGAATCTGGAAAAATTGGAACAATAATTCTTCATTGGTAGAATTGTGAACTGATCCAGTCTTGGAGAGAAATTTCCTGCTAGTGTTGGCATCATCTTTAACCCCAACTAGTCACAGACAATCAATGATTTGATAAAGAAAAAGTTTGAATCATATTACAATTTCTAATTTTGGTTTGATCTCCTTATCTACACTTCAATTAAAGGATTATCTATCATAAAATTCTGCAATTTCATAAGATTTTTGTTTTTGTTTTGTTTTTGTTTTATTTCCATTCCTTGTTTCTTTGCTTGACAAACTGGGTGTGTCTATATTTCTGAAAAAGTCAGTAAACTCCTTGGCAAAAGCAGTTAAAAAAATAAAGGAAGATGAAAGAAAAACCCACAGAAGGTAGTAAGGTCTCTTCAATGTTCAGAATAACAACATGTGTACATTATAATGAGTTATATTTTTATCCTCTAAGTAGAGCAAACAAAATATCCATTCAAAGTTTATTTGATGTTCATATGTATACATTATATATATTTTTATTCATTTGAACTTGTCAGATTTTTTTGAGAACTTACTGTAACATGGTGATGTGTTATTTGTGACCTCCAACATCACTTTCAGCTCTACTCTAAGATCCTATTTTTTAATATTTGGCAAATCTAATGATTTCTGTCTCTGGAAGTACTAAGAGAAAAAAAGACATTGCCCTAGTTTTCAAGTAATTTGCAAACATATAGGTGGAATAAGATATATAGTACTGAAAACTTTTATATGGTGTATAACAGGAACCGAAGGGAGAGAAGTAAGTACCTTTCTCTTTTATTTGTGCATTTTCAAAAAAAAGCATTGTTAACAATAACTAAAGCTATATCAGAATGGGCACAACATTCTCTTCTGTCAGCAATATTATATTCAAATTCTTCATGAGGGTTCTTGGCTCAAATTTGGAACATTTTTCATTTTCCCAGAAAACTCCTGTTCTGAGGTCTTGCTTTTTTTAATTTTTGCAAGGCAATGGGGTTAAGTGGCTTGCCCAAGGTCACACAGCTAGGTATTTATTAAGTGTCTAAGGCTGGATTTGAACTTAGGTAGTCCTGACTCCAGGGCTAGTGCTCTATCCACTGTGCCACCTAGCTGCCCCCGATATTCTGAGGTCTTTTACAGAACAGATATGACCCTTAATTCTTGAATTATAGGTCTGGAAAGGAACAATCTACGGCTGACCCTTGAAAACTTCAATGTCCTCAAACTTGGGCATGTTGGTTCATTTTATGTTTATGATCTAGGACAAATCTAGCTGAGTTTGAAGAGAGATATTGATTTGTTGACCATAGAGAGATCAATATTTTTACCTAGAGCGATCCTAGAAAACCAGCCATCAAGTTATTTATTGAGTGACTGTGATCACTGTGTCTATGCCATTGATATTTTAAACCTTT
Source organism: Macrotis lagotis (assembly GCF_037893015.1). Lineage (NCBI taxonomy): Eukaryota > Metazoa > Chordata > Mammalia > Peramelemorphia > Peramelidae > Macrotis > Macrotis lagotis. The sequence continues at coordinate 140,078,901 of NC_133666.1, read as the reverse complement.
GAAACTTTATCTTTCTATCCTTCTGTCAGACATAAGAAAATCTATTTCCTGAATACTTTATATTTTCCATTATGTTCTAAGTCTGCTTCCCTTTCATAACTGTGGTGATTGGGACATAATTATTTTTAGCACTTTGTTTGTTTTCCAATTATGTACAATAGTAATATGTGCCCATCATTGTTTGCAAGACTCTGAATTCTACAGTTTCACCCCCCACGTCCTTCCCATCTGTCATTCTCTACATTGTTTGTATGCCATACATTGATGTAAATTGAATGTTATAAGAGTAAAAATAAGAATAAACATTACACCCCCTCCCAAGAAGATGAGAAACCTCAAGAAAAAAAGAGATAGATAGATAGATAGAGAGAGAGAGAGAGAGAGAGAGAGAGAGAAAATTTGTACTTCAGTCTGTGTTCAGATTTCAATGACTGTCTGTAGGGTGAGTTACTTTCTTTATCATAAGTCCACCAGAGACTTCAATATTTTTCCCTCAGTTGCTATTACTAGCTATTACTTGATCTCTCCCCACTCTTATTTATTCTATTCTCTCTTTTCTTTCATCCTGGCCCTGTCCAAAAGTTTGTTGAATCTGAGTACCCTCCCCCTCAATCTTGCCTCTCTTCTATCACCTATTCTCCCCTCCCCACCCATTCTCCCTCATCTAGTCCCTTTCCTCCCATCCTTCTCCAGGGCAAGGCAGATTTCCTCACCCTATTAAGTGTGTATGTCATTTCCTCCCTAAGCCATTTCCGATGAGATTCAAGGCTCACTCATTCCCCCTTGCCTCCCCCACCATTCCATTGAAAAAGCTTTTTCTTGACTCTTATGCAAAATCTCTCAGCTTCTTCTTAATCTCCTTTTCCTTCCTCCCAGTACTTTCCCCCATCACCCATTGACTCTATTCCTTTACCACATCATAGCATTATATTCTGCTCCCTCCTATGTCCTGTCTATATATGCTCCTTCTAACAGCTCTATAAATGAGAAAGTTCAGATGAGTCGTCAATATTTTCTTCCCATGCAGGAATACAAACAGTAAAACATCATCAAGTTCCTTATAGTTAGTGGGACATAATATTTTACAATTTGGCAATCTATTTTTAAAACTTCATTCGCTTCACTTGAGTCTCAAAGTTCTTTGCCCTTCTGGAACTTTTATGGGAGTGCTTTGGGTAGAATTCCAACTCTGCCACTGAGCGGAAGTCACAGTATCTCTAAGAATTCATTTCCTTACTTTATCCTTAAGTAAGGATATTAATTTGCTGTGTGCATAGCTTATTTCTGTGTTCTCAAGTGTTTTCTCAGCAATTGTGCTTTCTATGGCTTTTTCAGAACCTGGTTGATTTCCTTCAACTTTTGATGGCTTCTCAAACTTCTAAAAATTCAGAGACTGACTCTCACAAAGGTAATTTGGGAATGAGGCTTGTTACAAGTTGGAATCTTGAAGGCCTTATCTGTGGAAGCATGAAAATTTTTTAATTTGAGTAGAAGATATAACAAATGGCAATAACAATGTTAATGAGTACAATGATGTTACATGTTTTTAAAATTTGTAGAGCACCTTACATAAATCATTTCATTTAATCTCCATAACAATTATATGTAATAGGTCTCATATTATTTATATTTAAGAGATGAGAAAACTAAGGCTGAGAGAGTTTAGATAACTTCCACAGGATAACTGCTAATAAAACTTTGAAGCAGGATCTGAAATCAGATCTGCCAGTGGTATTTGATATATGGTGAGATCCTTGACATAGGTATGATGAACTAAGTGGAGACAAAGAGCAAAGATATATTTGTATTTGTCTTGATCAAGTTAATGATAGTGACAAAATACTCACTTACAACAGTGAGGCATAGAGAGGGCAAAACTACAATTTTGTCCAGAGAAAATCTGTGCTCTTATCCTAATGGTGCTACTAAGTACTTGTGTGACCTTGGGTACATCACTTTACTTGCTCAGACTTGCTTGTCATAGGTAAAAGTCAGGCCTTTGACCAGATGATGTCTCTATTCTCTGGTCTTGACCGTGCTTAGCTGGCTGAGGATCTAGAGGGAACAGTGGACAGAATACTAGACATGGAGTCAGGAAGACATTTCTCTGTTTTCAATTCTGACCTCAAACATTTATTACATATTTATAATGGTGGGCAAGTCATTTAACTTGGTTTGCTTTGGTTTCCTCATCTGTAAAATGAAAAAAGGAAAAGGAAATACAAACCAAATGCAGTATCTTTTCTAAGGTAACCCAAACTGGGTAACAAAGTTGGACATAATTGAAATAACCGAGCAACAGCAACATAGGAAAGAAAAAAACTGATACAAATATGTAAGTTTCTCTTGCAATATAAAACTTTTGGCAGACTTCTCAAACTGTTTTTTAATTAGTAATATTTCCATTTAATTTTAAGTAGTGTATAGACTCTCCTATGCTGTATCTAAAGATTTGTATAAGAACAGCATATTTTAAGGGAAGGGGCATCTGAATTTTGGAGTCCTAAGGCCAGATTCTAGTGACAGCTTTAGCCACTTGCTAGCTCAGTGACTTAGGAACAGTCATCATACTGCTCTGCACCTCTGTAGCCTGATCTGAAAAATGGGGAAAAATATTCTTGCACTAGCAAGTTCATAGACTTCTTATTGTCTTCAAATGATATAGTATAGGTAAAATATAAACACTAGGTCCTATGTCAAATATAATCAATGTTCTGGTCACTTTTCCTCCATGGAGTCCATCAAAATAAGATGTAATTGTGTGCTATAGAAAGAGCCTGGTCTCTGAAGTCTAAGGATCTGATTTTGAATCCAAATTCTCTCACCTGTAAGACTTTGGAAAAGTCACTTAATTTCTTTGGGCCTCAGCTTACTACATTTAAATGTCAGGAAGCTGGACTCACCTGGCTCTTGAGGTCTTCTCTAATTATAGTTCTGTGATTTCTCTTCACCCATCTCTTCTCCATATTTGCTTCACTGCATACAGAACTACCCTATCACAGTGACTTAATCCTCCTCTGGACTATTTTTAGAATCTTCTAATGTGTCTGTCCTATCACACAGTTTGTTAGAAAGAAGAAAGAATTCCTTGAAATGAAATGTCATTTTTATACATCCAGAAGCAACAACTGAAGATGAGGCATGTGTGTGGAAAGAATAGAACAGATATAGCAGAAATAATATTAAGCAGACCTGTTTAGACTTAACCTCTTTCCTGAATTATTATGTTAGATTTAGCTGGAAAATTCCTATCTTATGAATGAATGTATTTCAGATCTTTTCTAGGTATTCTGGAGAGAAGTAAATGCTTGACTTTTCAAAAGTCTTGTGATATGTCTGAATAATATAATAAAGGTATGAATATCTCCTTGGGCTCTATTTCAGATCTGAATGATGAGGAAGTCCTGGCCCAGGCCACAATATTTATTTTTGGTGGCTATGAAACCACTAGCTCAGTTCTTTCCTTTCTTTTTTTACAACCTGGCCACCCGTTCTGAGATCCAGGAGAAACTTCAGAAGGAAATAGATGAAGTTTTGCCGAACAAGGTGAGGTGAGTGAAACAGAACTTTTCCACTTCTCAAATTATTTGCTTTTCATTCATTTGTCTCATCTTCTAGTAAAACTTTGTCAAAATAAATTATACTGACTGTTTGCCCATTGTTGACAACAATCAAGCTTTGAAAAGACAAAGATACCACAGATTTATATGAAGTCCTGATTGCAGAAAAAGAAACATTTTAGGAACTAGTGTCAAACTTTTGCCCTAGAAAAATTCCATTTTTCCTTTGTTCACATATTCATTTCACAACCTTTCTGTCATTTAAAGGCATTCCTTTCTCCTCTCTTCTAATATTAAAGATCATTGTGACTTTGGGTTGACTCTTTACTTCTTGCTTCCTCTCTTCCCCCATCCCTTCATTCACAGTCTCTTTTATTATCACTTGATTGTCTTTCCCACTCTCCCTCTCATCTTCTCTTCTCAGATTCTCATTGAATCTCTCATGTGTCTTGTATCAATGATTATAAAGTTTACCTGGTCTTGAAAGGTCTACCCATGAATTTCCTTTTGGCACTGTCTCCATTACTCTTGAACCAAGTAGGATAATCACTATTGATGGGACAGCTAAATAGTCATTTACCTATGAAGTTAAAGAATAACCTTAAGGAAGTATTGAAATAGTTCCTTTAAGCAGTAATGAGTAGTGAAGCTATGCTGATTGCAGCAGAAAGGAAGAGATTCATGAACTCTTTGGATCTCATTGACCACTTAACTAACCAAACCTGAGCCCCTATATTGCTGCTGAGAACAAACTAAGAAACACTAAATGAATGGGGACAGATCGTGTTTCATCTTGGTTTGGGATCAGATCATTTTTGTACGTAACTTATTTTCTCTAGTATTTTGTAAGTTACAAGGATGTTTTATTTTTTTGGAGATAGGTGATGACTGCTAAATAAAGATTTCCTCATATTTCTTCTAAGCTTTTAATGTTCTCCAAGTTATATAGACGTGTCATAAAAGGATGATATGATCAGAATTGTCACTGTAAATTGATAACTGTGTATGTTATGTGTTGTGAGGGACACTGGGAAAGCCTTTCTGCCCTCACCCCAAGTATTTCTTATAAATTATATCATTGCAGATGCATCCCTTTAATTCTAATCTGTTGTGAAGTCCATGGGAGGTATAAAATACTAACATATTATGAAATACTACCAAAGCATCAAAATAATGATTGTAGGCTGAGAGTGAGGACATCTAGAGTCTGAATAGAAGAGAGTCAATTTTTGCAAGGATGAGTAAAGATGAGAAGAAGTGGAAACTGGGGAGAAAAAGAGACCAAAATGTCTCTTTTCAGGTTTTAAGGGTATGTATAGTAAACTTAACTGAAGTAAATTTTGTCAGCTATCCCTTTGTAGATATAGCTGACCCAGTTTGTTCCAAGATACAACTTGGAAGAACAGATGAAAAATATTCATCTTAGCACAACTTCCTTTCACTGAGCTCAAAAGTTTTGTTGTAGGCTCAGAAGGGTCCATTTTATGAAAACAAGCTCAGAGCTCAGAAGTTAAGAGTAAATTCATGAGCAAGTTGACTACTGCAGTGACTTCCAACATTCTGTAAATTCAGTAGTAAAAATATTTTATAGCTTTCTCCAGAAGGAATTACTGCCACATTTAGTAATCAGAAGTATAGTATAGAGTCATTTTGAGACCAAATGAATAAAGATATATGTGATTTGTCATTTTAGTACTTGGAACCTAGTACTTAGAACTGTTTGTTCTCTTCTCAGAAAGCAGTCACCTATGATGCCCTGGTACAGTTGGAGTACCTAGATATGGTGAAATGAAAATCTCAGGCTGTTTCCCATAGCTGGCAGGGTTGAAAGGGTTGCTAAGAAAACTATTGAGATCAATGGGCTAACAATCCCTGAAGGTGCAATATGCTGGTCCCAGCTTATGCCCTTCATCATGACCCAGAATACTGGCCAGAACCAGAAGAATTCCTCCCTGAAAGGTAAGCACACATTTTTTTTCTTTTTAAATTAGAGAAAATGTTTCTTCTCATCATGATCCATTGAGATAGTTTTGAGAGAATATTGACTGGGAGACTGGGTCCGGATTTGAACCCTGCTTTTGTGTCTTCCTTAGGTTGATGACTATACAATAAATTTGCATAATGCCATAGTAGCAATTTCAGTAGTTTGACTTTAGGCTTTTTAGATATTATATTAATGAGAGAAATGAGGCTTATATAAATCAAATAATTTGGCATTAAACCCATAGCTAAGTGTCATAAGTGGACTTTGAATACCATTGTTTTTTAGAATTCTGAAGTTGAAAAATGAGAGTTGAAACTAGATGCCACCTGAGATCCTTTACAGTTTTAAGTTTGATATCATTTATTTCTTTTTTATTTACAAATTTTAAGAGGATGTTTATTACAGATCAAGACTTGGAGATGAATGCAACCATTTTAAATAATTTTCCTGAATCATTTATTTGTAGATGTTGTAAAAGTCCTTAGCAGTGACTACACTTTTATAGGGCATATCAGACTTGTGGACATGGTTCAATACTCAGAGTCAGTAAGATATAAATTTAAGGCCCATTTTTTTATACAATTTAACTCTGTCTAAGGGCATTAAAGATTCCCATCTTCAATAGTGACTCTTTCAAACATTCCCTCTGCAAACCACCCATTGCTATTCCTCTTTCCATCTTTCAAGTACAAATACTATCTCATATTTTGCTAGAAAATCTAAGGCTATATCCAGTGAACTCCTTCTTTTCCATTCTTTTTCATTTTCCATCACTCAGATACCAAACTCCTTTATGCCTGTACTACATAATGAAGTAACCTTATTTCTTAGCAAGGGTAACCTTCCTGCTGGTTCAAGTGATCTGGTCTCTTCTAACAGATTGCCCCATCTATCATACCAGTTCTTATACTTATTTTCAATCTGAAGCAGTCTCCTGACTCATTTCATACTGTTTCCAAACCTGCCCATTTGACTGTTATCCTGAATAACCATTCACTTGATCCTTCACTCCCTGTTCTTATCTTATATCACTGCTGTCCTTTGTAGTCAACTGCCTCACAAAGTTTACAATACAATAAATACCTACAAAGGTTACATACATTAGTTGTCTTCACATTCTTTTCTTTTACCTTCATCTTTGAACTTAAAGAGTTACTTTAAGTCTTTTGTTGTTGCTTTCTTGTTGATTAGTCATGTCTGAATTTTCATCGCTTCATTTGGTGTTTTCTTTGCCATTTGCTTACTCAGCTCATTTTATAAATGAAGAAGCACATGCCCAGAATCACACACACAGCTAGCAAGTTTCTATTCTATTCTATTCTATTCTATTCTATTCTATTCTATTCTATTCTATTCTATTCTATTCTATTCTATTCTATTCTATTCTATTCTATGGATTATTCAAGAATAATTAATATATCTCCAATTGTTTAGAACTATGTTTGTGAGAAAAGTCTTTTTTAAATTATGTATTTCCAGGGGGTGGCTAGGTGGTGCCATAGATAGGGCACCATCCCTGGAGTCAGGAGGACCTGAGTTCAAATCCGACCTCAGACACTTAATAATTACCTAGTTGTGTGGCCTTGGGCAAGTCACTCAACCCTATTGCTTTGCAAAAAACCTGAAAAAAATTATGTATTTCTTGGAAGGTAGACTTGATTTGCTTTCAGATCATTTTGACTTCAGACTTAATTATTTTGTCACCCAGCAGATAAAAAACTTTATTCTAAATGAACTATTATTGCAATAAAAGAGCAAGTCTTATTTCTTATATGTCTTTGTAATCCAAAATTTAACAACTCTATAACATAAATAATATTGATATTAAAATAGGATGTTGATATTGAAATTCCTGCTTTTTAAGCCTCATTTAGAATTTTTTTAATGACAAATAAGGAATAGGGCCTCATGTTGGGAAAAAATTGTTCTGAAGACAGACAAGTGATGCTTCAGATAGTGTCACTGTTTTCTTACAGCAGATCTCTTGATGCCTGTTTTTGTCTCCTTCTTATTTTTTAATATTGATTTTTAAAATTTTATTTCCCAATTCTCTCCCTCCTTCTGGCCCATTTCCCACTCACTGAGAAGTCAATCAATATATATATATTAATTTTCCCCCTGATGTCATGATTATTACAATTCCATTTTAGTCTTGTGCAAAAAGGTAAGGGAAAAAAGTGAAAAAATATGTTTGTCTGTACTGAGAGTACATAATTTATCTCTGTGGAGGTATATATCATTTTTAACCACGATAACTTTGGAATTCATTTTAGATCACTGTATCAAGTAGAGTAGCTAAGTCTTTCAAGGTTGATTATTATTACAGTTTTCCTGTTATTGAGTAAATTGTTCTTCACTCTGTATCAGTTCATATAAATTGTCGCATTTTTTTCTGAAACAATCCCCTTTACCATTTCCCATAACACAATCACGCCACAATTAGTATATTCATCTTCCATTTGACAAGTATTCTTTCCATTTGCAATGTTTTTTGCCACCCCAAAAGGGCTGAGATATTGATTTTTCTCTGTACTTTGTTCTCCTCGGGGTTTAGATGTAGATATGATATAGTTGGGCCAAAATTTATAATTTTATTGCCTTTTGACCATCATTCCAAATTGTTCTCCAGAATGACTGGACCAGTTTTCAACTCTATGTCAGTGTTCTAGTGTAAAATTTTTTTCCCCACGTTGCATCCAGTGTCTTTCATTTTTTTTCCCCCGCCAGATTAGCTGATCTCATAGGAGTGAGATGGTACCTATGAGAGGTTGTAGTTTTAATTTTACTGATGATTTAATGGTCTGGAATATGTTTCCATGTGACTATCGATAGATTTGATTTCTTCTTAAAATTGTTTGTTCATGGACTTTTAACCTTTTGTATAGCTCTTATTTTTTTTTTTTTTTGCAAATCTGACTCAGTTCTTATGTATTTGAGAATTGAGACTTTTATCAGAAGAACTTGATATAAGCTTCTCTCCACTCTCACAGTTTTCTGCATTTCTTCAAATTTTGGCAGAATTGGTTTTGTTTTGTGCAAAACTTAAATTTTGTGCAACCAAAACCATCCATTTATTTCCTATGATTCTATTTCTTTTGGGGACATAAATTCTTCCCTTATCAATAGCTCTGAAAGATAATATTTTTCTAAGCTCCCCTAATTTGCTTATTATATCATCTTTTGTGCCTAAATTATGTACCTGTTTCCTTCTTTTTCTGGCCTTATAGTGTGAGATGTTTATATATACTTAGTTTCTGCTGGTCTCCTTTGCAGTTATCCCAGAAGTAGTTTTTTAGGTTTTTTGCTAGGCAATGGGGTTAAGTAGCTTGCCCAAGGCCACACAGCTAGGTAATTATTAAGTGTCTGAGACCGGATTTGAACTTAGGTACTCCTGATTCCAGGGTAGGTGCTTTATCCACTGTGTCACCTAGCTGCCCCGAGTATTTTTTTTTTTTTTTTGAATTGTGAGTTCTTGCTTCCAAAGTCTGAATCTTTTGGTTTATCAAAGAGTAGATTGTTGTGACCATTTTAGTTATGTGTATTGTGTACCTAATCTATGTCACTGATTAATCACTCCATTTATTATACAGTACCAGAATTGTGATATTTACTTTTTTTATAGTGCATTTGAAATTTAATAGTGCTATGTCACTTTACTTCATTTTTTCCTTCATTTTTGAACTTATTTCAGATTCATTTTGTTCCCCCCCATAATTATAAAATGAATATTTACTGGCTTTATTAGCATGGTACTAAATAATTAAATTTATTTGAGTAGTATTGTCATTTTTATTGTTGGTTTGGCCTATTCATGAACAATTAATATTTCTTTATTTGTGAGAAAAGTCTTTTCAAATTACCTATTTCTTGGAAGGTAGACTTTCAAGTATGTTATATCTTCTATAGTTATTTCAAATGAAAATTGTATTGCTACCTCTTCCTTAATGTTGATGATTTATGAGGATTTGTTTATATCCCACCATTTGGAAGTTATTTTGACTAGAATTTGATTCTCTTGGGCTCTCTGTCATCTATTTTTTTTTTTTTACGTTTTTGCAAGGCAATGGGGTTAAGTTGCTTGCCCAAGGCCACACAGCTAGGTAATTATTTAGTGTCTGAGGCTAGATTTGAACTCAGGTACTCCTGACTCCAGGGCCGTTGCTCTATCCACTGCTCCACCTAGCCGCCCCCATCTAATCATTTTCAAAGAATAATAGTTGCCTCTCTTCTTTTTCTCTTACAATTTCTTTAAGGTTTTTTCTTATCTGAATAATAATAATGATTATGGATATTCTTGCTTCACCTCTGATCTCATTAGGAAGAATTAGAGTCTATTACCATTATAGAAAATGCTTTTTCTTGATCCTAGATAGCTACTGCCTATCATTTTAAGAAAAAGCTCCATTTATTCTCATGCTATTCTAGGAATAAGTGATATATTTTGTCAAAAGACTTTTTGGGAGTTGTTGGCATAATCATATGAATTTATTTTGATAATTGATGTGATCAGTTATGATTTTCCTAATATTTAACCAGTCCCATATTCCTGTAATAATACATTCACATTACTTTGGGTAGAATTGTCACTTTTATTTGATTTGATCTATTCATGAGCCATTAATATTTTTCCTATTGTTAAGGGTTATTTTTATTTTTATGACAAGTTTTTATAATCATGTTTGTATAATTCCTTTATGTTTCTTGGCAGGTCGACTTCCAAGTATTTTGTATTTTCTGTAGTTATTTTAAATGAAAGTTATATTTCATTCCTATATATATTCCATAATATTTGTGATACATTACCATAGTCTTTCAAACATTTAAAATTTTGAATTAATATTCTTCAGGGAGATTTGACAAAAGTTTTCTTTCTCTGTTTTTACTCTCCCTGGTTTAAGTATAAAGTCTCTATTTGCATCACAAAAAGAATTTGGTAGGACTCATTCTTTAGTGACTTTTTGAGTTGATCTTTAAATATTTGCTGGACTTCACTTGTCAATCCATGTAATTATATGGATTTTTTTCTTAGTGAGCTTGCTTATGACTTGTTAAATTTCTCTTTCTGATTCAGGATCATTTAAGCATTTTATTTCCTCTTTCCTTAACCTGTGCGATTTATGTTTTTATTAATGTTCATCTAGTTTATGTGGATTTTCAGTTGTATTGGCATATAATTAAAAAAACTGCTCTTAATAACTGCTTTAATTTCATCTTCATTGGTAGCATATTTAACTTTTTAATTTTTAATACTGTAATTTGAGTTTATTTTTTAAAACATCAGATTAAGCAATAGTTGATCCATTGTATTTATTTTCATAAACCAGATTACATATTATTTTTAATCTAAATATTTTTACTTTAAAAATCGCTTCTTTGCTTTTTGTGATTCTGTTTTGTTATTCAAATGGAGATTTTGATTTTTTTTAGTTTTTATACCCAATTCATTGATTTGTAATTTCCCTTTTTTATTGCTCATAGGGAGTAGAGCTATAAAATTTCTCCTATGTATACTATTGGTTACATTCCATCAATTTTAAATGCTGTCTCATTGATGTCATTATATTTAATGGAAATGCTGATTGTTTCTATGATTTACTCCTTGAACTATTATTCTTGATGATTATATCATTTAGTTTTCAATCAATTTTAAATTTAAACTTCAAAAGCTTTTTGTTGAATTTAATTTTTTCACTGCATTATGGTCTCAAAAGAGTGCATTCAATATTTACTTTTTTATGCGTTTGTTCATGCAATACTTGTGAAGGTTCCATGTAAACTATATTATCCTTTATATTCCCATTTACAGTTCTTCAAATTTATATCATATTTAAGTTTTTTAAAAATTCTATTCATCGGGGCAGCTAGGTGGTATAGTGCATAAAGCACTGGCCTTGGAGTCAGGAGTACCTGGGTTCAAATCTGGTCTCAGACACTTAATAATTACCTAGCTGTGTGGCCTTGGGCAAGCCACTTAATCCCATTTGCCTTGCAAAAACCTAAAAAAAATTCTATTCATCTGACTCATTTATTAATGAGTTAAAGTATTTATCTCATTCATGTTATAAAGTAGATTTAGTTCTGAAAGGGTTAAAATGGATGTTCCAAATAGTACAATTTTGCTGTCAATTTCCTCTTCATTTTACTTTTCCTCTAAAAATTTGATTGTGTTTATATTTGATACATGTAGTCTATGGTACCTTTAAGCAAAATGTAGTATTACTGATTATGTCATTTAATTAGGTCTATTTTTAGTTTTTCTTTGTCTGATATAATGTTTGCAACCTTCCCCATTTTACTTCATTTGAAGTACAATACTTTCAGTTATAGTCTCTATTTTAAGTTTGCATGTTTCTTTGTGTTTCAAGCATGTTTCTTGTAAGGAGCATATTGTTGCATGCTGATTTCTAGTCCATTTTCCAAACCATATTCATTTAGTATGTAAGTTCATTTCATTTATTTTCATAGTTATGATTAACTTTGTTTCCCACATAACTTTCTCATCATCCTCCTCCTTTCATCATATCATCATCTTCATCATCTTCTTTTTCTCCCCTCTTTCCCTCCTCCTCCTTTCTTCTTTCATCATAATCATCTTCATCATCATATTCTTTCTCCTTCATCTTCTCTTTCTCTTCGTTTTTCCATCTCCTCCTCCTCCTTCTGTCTTCTTCATCTTTTTTTCTCCTCCTTTCTTATTCACTTTTCCTCTTCATCTTCTTCCTCCTTTCTCTCTTTTTGTCTCTTTTTCCCGACTATCCTCAAGAATCTTATTTTGTTAGTGACTCTCTTAATCCACTTTCTTATGATTGACACCTGTATTTTCTTTTCCATTTCTTTTTCTACTTCCCTGTTGGTTAAGAATTTCTATATTCAATTGAGAATGTAAATATACTGTTCCTTATTTGAATGTGTCAGGTTCAACTATTGCCTTTCCCCCCATTCATTACCCCTTTGTGTTGCAAAGCACCAAGTAATTGTAGCTATAATTTACTTATGGCTCAGATTGGAGAATAAATGATCCTGTATCTCAGATTATGAATGTTATCATCTTTAATAAGCAGATAAAATCACAAGTCTCAATAAAGTTAAAAGTCTTGGTAAAGTCATAAGTCATAATGAAAATCTCACTAAGATTATTGCAAGTTTCTATAAAATCACAAGTCACAATAGATTATTTTACCACAATCAGTCATCCCCTATGAGGGATCAACAACATCTGAATTCATACATCTGGGGTGTCCTAGGAACAGCCCTTCAGAGTCTCTCAGGGAAAATTCCCTGACTATATTTCCATACCATGGGGGTGACCAGAAGGAACAACTCCTGGGATTCCATCTTACATCACCTTCCAAGCAAGTTCATGTGGTCTGCTTAAGGTTGTGTTTTCAGATACCAGGAACTGGATATGCAGAAAATACCTCAAAGGAATGTTTATGCTTAGGGGGATTGATCAGTTCTCCCCAAGGCTAATCATTTCTCAGCAAGCTTACATAGTCAGACTCGGGCTTATCTGGTCAATTTGAGGACAAATAATGGACTACTTTTAGTGAGAACAATATGATTATTCATATTCCCTATGCATCATTATGTTGGAATAATTCTTCCTTCTATGTCTCTTTATGGTGAGTTAATGTTCTCTTTAAGTACTTGTTTAGTTAATAGTTTCTTCTTCCTTTCCACTTCTAGTATATCCTTTTTCCTCTGACTTCTATTTTTCTTTGAGATCATCTGAATATAACTGACTCACTCCTGCCCTCGTTCTGGTAGGCTCTTTCTAACCTCCTAAAATGTGACCTTCTTGCAAGTTAAAGTATTGTCTTCACATTTGTGAGTGTAAATGTATTGACCTTTTTAAGTTTCTCATAATTTCTCACTCATATTTACCTTTCCAGTTTGGAAAGGTACATTGATTCTGGTGTTTAAATGTCACATTTTCTATACAGTTCTGTTCTTTTCATCATGAATGTCTGGATTTCCTCCTTTTTCATTTTTCCCTTTGGAAATTTTTTACTGGGTTTTGCTAGACATGGAGTTCTTAGCTGTGATCCTGGTTACTTCACCTTCTGCAAAATAATATTCCTAGCCTTTCCTTCCTTTATCTTAGTAGCTGCTAAACCTTGTGGGATCTCAACTGTGGCTCCACAATATTTGAGCTGGGTTTTTTTAAGAGGATTTATTATTTCCTTCTTGTGCCTGCAGCTCTCAAATTTGGATTAAAATATTCAAAGAAGATATCATTTGGGGAATCTTTTCTAGAGATTATCAGTGGAGGTTTTCAGTTTTGTATTACTCCATCGCTTTATGATATCTAGGATATCTAGGCAGTTTTCCTATTCAGGATAATCATTTGAAAAAAAAGATGTCTAGGCTCTTTATTTTGATTCTGATTTTTAGGTAATCATCAAAAATTATCTCATCTATTTGTGAAGTCAGTTAATTTTCTGATGGACTACTTGATATTTTCTTTTCTTTTTATTTATTTTGTTGAATTTTATTTCTTCCAGATGTTTAATTGAATTAATCACTTCCTAGTGATCAGTTCTAATTTTCAAGGAATTATTTCCTTCAGTGAAGTTTTATATTTCCTTTTCCCACTAGGCTAGTTCTGCTTTTTGCAGAATTATTTTCTTCAATAATCTTTTGTGTCTGTTTTACCCAATTGTTAATTTGTTTGCTATAATTCTCTTATATTGCTGTCATTTCTTTCTCCATTTTTTCCTCTGCTACTCGTACTTAATTTGTAAAATTATTTCTTCCTTTTAAAAAAATCCTCTCTTTTGTTTGGCTTTTCTGAAAATTCTTTTGGGCTTTTGTCCAATGTAAATTTTTCTTTGTAGAGATTTTCATGTCATTTTCTTCTTCTTTCCCCAATGCTCATAGCTTTCATGATCAGATTTTCTTTTTATTTGTTCATTTTTCGAAAATTTTCATTGACTTTAAACTTTCTCTTAAAGTTGTATTCTACTCACTTCAGGCATGAGGTTTGTTGTCCCAAACAGGAGGCTTTCTTTTCTGGCTGTTTTAATGGTTTTGAGGGTCTGTTAAGTTTTGAAAGCTTCCAAGATGGATTAATTTAAGTAGGGCTGTGATCCCTGCTCTTTTGGTCAGCACTCTGTTGCCTGTTGTGTTAGGGCCTTTGTCAGCTCATGATTACCATTTCTCTTCTTCCTGGAGCTTGGACCTGGAAATGCATAATGGACAATGGAGTTGTTAAATGGTGACTAATCCTATGTCTTGTCCCAGAACAATGGGTCCCCTGGAATCTATTTCTTATCATATGTTCAATCCTTTTATGATCTATAGATAGAGAGAGCTCCTGGTATTGTTGCTGCTTTGACTACCTTCAAGGCCTATTAATGATGTCATTGTCATTCTTACTTTTGTGTATCCTCCCCCTCCCCCACTCCTGGGAAACAGATCTTTCTTTCTGACTTTCTAACTTGTTCTGGTCCAGAAGAATGTCTCAGTTTATCCTTTTATTGGATATGCCATTTTAGAATTTCATTTGACATGTTATTTTAAAATTGTTTAGAGGAGTATGTTGGAAGAATTTAGTTGGAATGCACCTTTTACTTTGCCTATTTTGGGTCTGTCTTTACTCTTCCTCATTTCTTAATGACTTACAATTTTACTTTTGACCTTATCATTCCACTTAAACTGCTCTTTCCAAAGTTACTCATGATCCTTTACTTTCCAAGGGCAATAACTTTTACAGTGTCTTCATTCTCCTTGACCTCTTTGCAGCCTTTGACATAGTTGATCATTCTCCTCTTTGATACCCTCTTCTCTGTAGGTTTTTGTGACACTCCCCCCCCCCACTCTCTACTGCCTCTTCTCCTAGTGATCTGAATACTCCTTCTCTGTCTCTTTTACTTAATCTTCTTTTGGATCCTACCCTCTAATTCTCTGATATCCCTGGACCCTCTTCTAATCTCCTGCTATGCTACTTCACTTGCTGAACTTGTCTACCTCCATGAGTTTAATTGGCATGTTTATGCCAATGATTTTCATATTTACCTCCCTTCTCCCAAACTCTCTACAGATCTCAAATCTCTCATTTCCAAAAGTTTTTCAGACACCTTGAATTGAAACTTCAGTAGATATCTTAATTCCAATATGATCAAAACAATTCATTGCCATTCCCTATATAACCTCTCCTTACCTTCCCAATTTCTGACATCATATTCTCGTTCTCTTAGGATTACAACTTCAGAGTTATAGTTGACTACAATTAATCTTAATTTACTTAGGTTAAATATTAAATAGTTAAAAAGTTCAGTTATTCATGGTATTTTCTAAGATCTTACTGCAAAACCTATAGGTAGAAGACATAAATAAAAATATCAACCAAAAGCTTAAAGGGGGGGAAGTATTTATAGAAATAACAAAGAATCTTAAAATTTTGGTGGGCCAAACAATCAGGTTGATGTTTTGATACTGATTCCTTTATGATCCTCTTATCTATCCATAAGATCTGTTCTATGTCAGGATTGCCAAAGATTAAAAAAACAGGACTATGTTCTATTCTGACTTGCTAATTTTATGCTGTTATCAGATATGATATAGACATATAAAACATTGAAATTTCTACCTTTCCAAATTCTCATAAGAATTCATTTAAGTCTCTTAGAGAGATAACCAGACCAGTTTCCTGCCTTCTCAGGATAGAGTTTGTCTTCCTGTTGACACAACTTTGAAATATATACCTGTAAATGCAATTAGAGGGGGACCAGACTGTTTCACACAGGCAGAATCTGTCTTCAGATTTATAGCTGGATCAACACAGATCTTGAAGAGAGCAGAGCCTAACATTCAGACTTACATACTCTAATTAGAGACTGAGAAACCAGTTTTTCATCACAAATATAAGATTCTTCTTTTTTTTTTTGGCAAGAGAATGGGGTTGACACAGGTGCCCAAGGTGAAACAGGTAGATAATTATTAAGTGTCTGAGTTCAGATTTGAACTAGGATCTTCCTGACTCTAGGGCTAGTGCTCTATCCACTTTACCACCTAGCTTCCCCAAGAAATATGAGATTAAAGAAATAAATGATTACTTTTAGATTCTATTCACTGTCTCTCACTCCTTTGTATCCTGTATACAAATCACTTTGTATATGGTTCTTGGTGTACTGAATCTCCCTATAGATTGTAAAGTACTTGAGGGCAAGGAATGTCTTTTGCCATGTTATTGATTATCCATAGCACTTAGCACAATGCCCGTAGTAAAATTAGCATTAAGTAAATGTCCATTGGTTGATTGATTGATTGACGTATCCTCTTCTTTTTTTGTATCTGTTTTCTTCTGACAATTTTAAAAACCAGGTTTAGCAAGAAAAACAAAGACAGCATGAATCCCTATGTGTACCTGCCCTTTGGTGCTAGTCCCTGAAACTGCATTGGGATGAGATTTGCACTCATGAGTATGAAAGTTGCTACTAGCTGCCTGCCACAGGAATTTTCCTTTAAACCTTGTAAAGAAACACAGGTGAGGAGTCACATGTTTTATTTCAATGATTTTTTTATTGAGATGATTTCATTTTCAAAGTAGAAAAATATCCTATGTCATAGGAAAAATTTAATTTAATTCAATCTATCTATTTATTATGAGCAAACTATTGAGTTAACCTACCCTTAATAGAATGGAAATACACAGAAGACCAAGAAAGAAATGGTTAAATATTGTTGGATATATAATTAATTTGATTTTTACCATAATAGGAATAATACAAACTTCTTTGTTGCAGATATATACTTTTTGAAGACCAAAGTATAAGTTTTGTTTAATTCCATTTTTTGATGAGAGAAAAATATGCTGTATTAAAGGTCATGGGAGTAAAGGAAATCTCTTAATTTCTGAAAGATTTCTGATTCTTACAACAGGCAGCATAAACAAAATCTGAGTATATGGTTAATACATATTTATTGATTGATTTTCTATTTTGTGACACTCTCTGAGGTCAAACCTACTCTGGGTTTCTATCACAATCATATCAATCTGACAATTCTTTGGATGATATGCTGACGAGTTTATCTCCATTTGTATAATCTTTTTCTTAGGATATCACAATCATTTATAACACCTTCTTTGTCTCTCTGTATTGTTTGGTACTTGGTACTTATTGAACTCTATATTTTTCTTAATTGTTGCAGATTCCTATGAAACTGAGCAGTCAGTCATTCCTTACACCAGCTGTACCCACTGTCCTGCAGGCTGTACCAAGGATGAAGAAGGCAAATTAACACTCAGAATTCTCTTACTCATTCTACTCACTTCTATTTACAATCACATCCCAAATTTCTCTTTTAGAGTCCAAAGACACTGAATCTTATGATTTGAAAAGTAACTTATCTTATGAAACAAAGAAAAAGAAATTAAGTTGATTTTTTAACCACAGGAGATAAGTACTTAGCTTATTTTCAATGGTCTTTTGGAGGTCTTCATGTTTGAGTACAATTAGATAATGCTCAGTCATGTAATGTCACATACACTGATACAGCTGATCATGATCAGCTTTCAACAGAAAAGACTCTCAACAGATTACTACCACTTGATATTTTTTCTCTTCAATGTTTTCAGGAAGTCCTATAATTTTCAGGTTGCCCCTCCTTGATCTATTCTCAAGGTCAGTGGTTTTGTTGATGAGGTATTTTACATTTTCTTCTATTTTTTCTTTTTTTTTTTTTGATTTTGTTTAACTGACTTTTGCTGTCTCATGGAGTCATTAGTTTCTGTAGACTCCATTCTTGTTTTGAGGGGAGGAGTTTTCTTCATTAATCTTTTGCAATTCCTTTTCCAATTGGTCAATTCTACTTTTGAAAGAGCTTTCCATTTGACCAATTAAGGTTTTGAGAGAATTATTTTCTTTTTGAATCTGCCCAATTGAGGATCTGAGAGAATTATTCTTATTTTGTATTTGTTCAATTGATGATGTGAGATATTTATTCTCCTTTTTTATTTGTCCAATTGTACTTTCTAAAGATTTGTTTTCTTGTTGCAAGGTATTGATTGTCTCTCCCAAATTTTTAAGTTCCTTCCTTATTTCTTCCAGGAAGTCTTTCTGTGCTGAAGACCAGATTGTATTCTCCTCAGAGGTTCTGGGTCTTTCTGAGTTAGGGTCTTTCCCTTCCAAGAATTTTTCTATGGATCCACCTTTCTGCTGACCCTTCTTCATTTTGCTAAGACCTTGAGTTGCTGAGGGGCTGGTTCATAGGGGCTTGGGATCACTCGAGGCTTTACTCACTGAATGCATTTTCTCTGGCTGGTTAGTAGGAGGTGCTGGTTGCTTTCTCTGGAGTGTCTGTGACCTTGATTGAGGTCTTCTTCCTTTGCTTGAAGGGAGGACTTGGAGCTATTGAATTCTTTTGCCTTCAATAAATGGTGCTCTTTACCCTGGCTTGAGGTCATTCCTCAGCTGGGCTGGTTCTTCTGCTCACACATCAGGGCCTGAGGCAGATGTAGTCTGCAATTGTTTGTTCCTGGAAGAGGTCTGAGCTGTAATGGAGGCGTGGACTCTGTGTTCCTCAGACCAGAGGAGCCCAGGGATGGTTTCCACAGCTCTCCTGCACCATAACTCTCCCCTCAGCCCTGTCCACAAGCTCTCAGGGGACAGCATCAATCCCAGTGCCTCTACTCCCTATTTGACTCAAGCCCCTTCAGTCTAGCCCCACTGCTGATCCAGCAGGTCCGACTCTCTGGCCCTTAGACTCCCGGCTCCAATTCCACTGTTAATCTGGTTGATCCTGGGATGATCCTCCCTCTGAGCTCAGACTTACCTGGCCGAATTCATCCAGTGCTGCTGGGGGAGACAGATCCTAAGGTAGATGTTCTTTCTCCTGGCTTTTCTTTCTGGGTTTTTTGGGTTGGATTTCTTTTAAGAGGTTTGTTTCATATGATAGATGGGGAAAGATCAGGAGACTTTAGAACTGTGCCTGTCTTCTCTCTGACATCTTGGCCGGAAGTCCGCAATAGCTCATTTTAATAATAAATCTTATTATATGAAATATCTTAGCCTATTCCACCATTCCCTTTTCCTTCTGCCATTACATTACCCTTTTAGCCATTGACTCCATTTTTATAATATATTATATCTTCAAATTCAGGTCTCTCCTATGCTTCCTCTATAAAAACTCCTTCTAAGTGTTCCATTAAATGAGAAGGTTCATAAGAGTACTATCAGTATTATTTTTCTATGCAGTAATACATGTAGTTCATCATCATTAAGTCTCTCATATTTTTCCCTTGTCCTCCACTCTCTATGCTTTACCTGAGTCCTGTATTTGAATATCAAACCTCCTGTTCAGTCTTGGCCATTCCAACAGGAACATTTGAAATTTCCCTGGTTCATTGAAAGTCCATCTTTTTCCCTGGAAGAGGATGTTCGGTTTTGCTGGGTAGTTCATTCTTGGTTGCATTCTGAGTTCTTTTGCCTTCTGGAATATTATATTCTAAGCCCTACGAGCTTTTGATGTAGTTGCTGCTAAGTCCTGTGTGATCCTGACTGCAGCTCCACGATATTTGAATTGTGTCATTCTGGATGCTTATAATATTTTCTCTTTGACTTTTATGTTCTGGAACTTGGCTATAATATTCCTGGGGGCTGTTTTTTTGGAACTCTTTCTCATGGAGATCAGTGGATTTTCTCAATTTCTGTTTTTCCCTCTGCTTCTAGGATATCAGGGCAGTTTTCCTGTAGTAATTTTTTGAAAATGATATCAAGGCTCTTTTCCTGATTATGACTTTTAGGTATTCCAATAATTTTTAAATTATCTTTCCTGAATCTGTTTTCCATATCAGTTGTTTTTTCAAATGAGATGTTTCACATTTTTCTTCTAATTTTTCATTCTTAGTTTTGAACTATGGTTTCTTGATTTCTCATAAAATCAGCAGTCTCCCTCAGTTCTATTCTACACTTGAAGGATTTTTTCCCTCAGAGAGCTTTCCTATCTCCTTTTCCATCTGGCCAATTCTGCTTTTTAAAAAATTCTCATCTGCAATAACTTTTTGAACTGTATTATCCATTTGACCTATGCTGGTTTTTAGCATGCTATTTTCTTCAGCATTTTTTTGGATCTACTTGTCCTAAGCTGCTGACTTTGTTTTTATGTTTTCCTTCATGTCTCTCATTTCTTTTCCTTTCCTTTTAATTTTAGAAATATATTTTATTTTGTGCAAGTCTATAATTGCCTATATTTTAACAATTGACCAAATATACATCTTTTAAAAAATCAGTACATCGCCAATAATTTAACATAGTACTGGAAAAAAACTGTTTTACTGTACACTATAATCAAAATGAAAATCTATTATTCAGAAATAAGGCAAAAGATTTCTAGTCTGCTAATAAATAACATTTTATAACTTTTCTAAATACATAATTGAATACAGCAGTTATAGCACAGAAATTGCACAAAGAGTTAACAAGAAATTTTCAGATTATATGAAACTTGCCAAATAAAAGAAATATCAGGTGGGAAAAATTTCTGTTACTGAATTTCAAGTAATAACAATAATGTATTCCCTTCATTCTCAAAGAAGACCATGACAATCAGGGAGGTGTTGTCATGACAAGCAGTTGAACTGGATTTGAGCATGGGGGGATGTGCTAAGTCTCCAGTTTCACTTTCTCCTACAGAGCCATCTTAGTCCAATGGCCAGAAATGAATCAGGATTACTGGAGATGGCCCTGGATGAGAGGCAATCAGGGTTAAGTAACTTACCCAAGGTCACACAGCTAGGTGGCACAGCAAATAGAGAGCACTGGTCTTTTGGAGTCAGGAATACAAGAGTTTGAATCCATGTTTTGTAGTAATTAATGGCTGACTGAACAGAATTTTGGCATTGTGTGCACAAATCAGTTAACCAACTGACAAATTATATGCTCAGACACATCTGCTAATTTATATTTGGAAGGAATATCCTTACAGTTTACTTGATTTTCATATGATCAACTTAAAATGAACAAAGTAATACCAACATAATTCATTCAACACATTAGATTCCCAGGAAATTTGGAAAACCAAAAAAGACTGAAGAAATGGGGGAGTGTTCTAATTTAATACAACTGACAGGCTAGAGGTGCAGTTAACACTGGCAGAACACTGCTGTAAGGAGGGAGTCAAATTTTGACTTCCAAATTTCATTTGAAATTATGAAAAATACTGTTATTTACAAAAATGAAATAAAAAAATTAAAATTCCTGGAACAAGAGCATTTATGTGTAAGCACATTTGTCATTATATAATTTATAAGTGTAAGTCTGACTGCAGAAAATTAAAAGGCAACTTTATACATGCCTGGCCTTCAAACATGAAACATTTTGCTTATACTTTTCAAAGTAGAAAAATCCATTATAGTTTTTGAGAGTGGTCAGAAGCATGTCTATTGCTTCACTGAGAAGCACCATAATAACCTAAAACCCAGTATGATAAAGACATTGACTAGAGGGTTCATACTGATAAACATAAAACTTTAGGTGGTCATAGTGACAAGAACAATATCAAAATTAACTCATGCTTCACAATATTTCCAAAAATAATGTTGTTTTCCATTGCACATGTCAATTCTGTAAAAGTAAAGCACTTCTAACCACATGCAAAAAATATCAACAAGTTCTACTTTTTCAGGTCATTCATTGCATAAAAGAGAATTTTCAAGCTAAATACATCAGTTATTAAACCCAATAATTTTACTGAATGTAATATATATATATATATATATATATATATATATATATACTTTTAGAATGAAATAAAACATGGCAGTATTTATTTTCCTTTTTCTTAATAAACTAGACATGTCCTGAAAATAAAACAAAAATCATACTGATATCTAAATTAACAAATTCGGTGGGAACAAATCTCTCTGAGCAATGAATAAATTGGAATAAAACTCCAGCACTGCAATAACTTCAGGTTCAAACACTCAAGGACAGACCAGCACCCAGATACTTCTGAAGAGAGGGCCACTTTCCAGACTTGCATTGTTCCATCAAAAGAACATGGAGGAGCCATCCTATTTTTGCTGTATTATGGGCTATCACTTGGCCAGAGACAGTTTCAATAGAGCCAGAATTACTCTCCATTCTAAAGGACTATGAGGAGGGGAAGAATGTCAGTTGGAAACAGAATCTGGGCCCTGAAAATCTAGATGTTTTTGCTTTTGGTAATAAAGTTTCTGATTAAGAAGAAATTATCATTACTGCAATTAACAGGCTCAAAATTATCACTCAGATATTACCAGTCAATTTCTTTATTTTTGTTCAAATAATATAGTTTAACAATCAGATTTTATGGTAGTAATCTAGTGGGTTGAAGAAATTCACATTAAAGTGGCTAAATAACATTCAGTTTAGTTGTCTAGCACAATGTCTCCCAATAATGTAATGTGCCCATTGTTAGCTATTTCAGGTAGTGGAACTGGAAGCAAGAACTCAGTTTTTTCTATAATCTTCCATATTTTGAACATAATTTAAAAATAATCATCCCTAAGTAAACAGGACAATGATAGTATGAAGGTTTAAAAAAATACTTGTTTAAAAAAAACTCCATCTTTACAACTAATGATTCTGACAAAGGACTCATTTCTAAAATATACAATTTTTAAAAAATGATGCTGCAGGGAAAGCTTTAAAAAACCAATCACTCTGTAACATTTGAGGTTTAATAAAATATAACCTATTACTACATTTATGGTGTGATTAGAATTTAGGGATTCAAGTTTATGAAGACCTCTTAAATTCTGATAGGGAGGCTTCAGAACAGCTTTTGCCAATTATTGCTCCTATAACTACTTACTTAATCTAAGGCATAATCAAATAAAAATCAGAAACTATTAAATTTAACAGGTTGAATTACATTATAGTTAAGAGTGGTTTAAAGAAAAATGTTTTCTTCAATAAGTTAACTTTTCAAGAACTTCCCATTATGGTGCAATAAAATGAGGAAGATCAAGCAATTTTACCATTTGTAATCAACTTAATTAGCACACATAACTTGGATTTTGGTACTGAGAATTTGACAAATATATCAAATTACATATAATCCAAGTATTTTCTACTATTAGCATTTCTATGATCTGTATTTTCTAATTTTCCTATTTAAAATGGCAAATTATTGTCAATTGTAATCCTTAAAAGGTTCAGTATAGATTTATTCATTGCTTATTAAATGCCTTTTTGAATAAAAATAATCTGAGAGGAGGTATCTATTTAGTAAAGGAATTTCAACAATTAGGACTAATTTTCATAGAATCAGAAATAAAGATCTTCTAGTCCTACCATTGTGATAAAAATACAATGAAACAGGCTTGGGAATGGTAAGTCAGAAACAAGCATTTATGATGACTCAGGTAACTTGCTCAGTGTCATAATGCTAAGCTAGCAGACTATGTTTGGAACCAGAAACCTAACTGCCAGCCTAATCAGTGTTCTTTGTGCAACACCAACTCCTGCTATAAAGTTTCATAGTGATGCCTCTTGTGCCATAAATATTATATAGATAATGCAATGTGGAGGGGGAAGAACCCCAAATCCTAGTTTTCTTTCCCCTTTAGCAAAGTAATACATAATAATTTACATTTTTTTATGAAAACAACAAATCTGTTATTTTCTAGCATGGGTATTATTATCAGTTTAGCATACTAGCCCACTGGTTACTTGGGGACATGGGAGATGTTAAAAAAGATACAAATTTTAATATTATCTTGATCATTTACTTTTTTTTTAGGTTTTTTTTTTGCAAGGCAAATGGGGTTAAGTGGCTTGCCCAAGGCCACACAGCTAGGTAATTATTAAGTATCTGAGACCAGATTTGAACCCAGGTACTCCTGACTCCAGGGCCGCTGCTTTATCCATTGCGCCACCTAGCCACCCTGATCATTTACTTTTTAAAGTCATTGATTGCCTCTAAACTGGTGGGGGAAACAATGAAAAGCCTGACAATCTCTTTCCAAAACCAGGTGTCCTGTGCCTACCTCTGATCTTCCAAACTAATAGCTACATGACATATGACTAACACAATAAACAAGTAAATACCCTGAAGTTTTGTGGCAGCTGATTTATGAAAGCCATCCCTCTCTTATAGGCAACAATTACTATTTCCCCATATATAAGACACACCCATTTCTGAAAATTTGGAGTCAAAAACTGGGAGTGTCTTATACAGTGGGTGCAGTTTTTTTTAACTTGCATTTCCTATTTTTTTGTATTTGTTGTCTTTGTGTTCATTGTTTCACTTGCCATGTTCTGCCCAGAAATCGTTCAGAAAAGATTTTACATGTGGTGCTGAATTCAAACTAAAAGTGATTCACTTTGCAAAAGTAAATGGAAATAGAAAAAAATCCCTTCTGAAAATGCCATGTCAGAAGACCATGAGAGGCAAGTCAACAAAATGGCCTGGTGAGAGCGGGAACTGAAGAGATGGACTGAAGAGCAAAGGGCCATTGGAATTTGTGTGTCTACAAAGATGGATAAGCAGGAAGCAAGAAGAATTGCTGATGAAAAAGAGGTTACTGATTTCAAAGGAGGATACAACTGGTGCTTCAGGTTCATGAAATGGAATAGACTAAGCTTGTGTACATACATCAGACTTGCCCAAAGGATACCTGAAAGCTATGAACAGAATGTCCTTGAATTTCATGATGAAAAAAACTTGAGTTCAATAACTTTATGTAATACATTTTTCTTTCAAATTTTGGGCCCCAAAGTGCCCAAATATGATAAACAACTGAGTTCTCAGCATTTTTGAGATTGTGTTGTGATCTCATGTACTTCATTTTCTTCCTCTGTTGAATGAAAGAGGTAGACTTGATGTTTTCTGAATTTTCTTCTATCTTTAAATCTCTGATCCAATTTATTGTTAACTCCAGGACTACTGGGTTTTTAATCATTCCATAAAGAACCAAAATATACCTATTGAAACAATGAGTGGATTCAGAAAATGGAATTTCATTAAACTTCTTGATTTCTCTGATAAAAGGATCATTCTGGTTATTCAAGGAATCAATATGTATTCAAGTGATGTTTTGATGATGACATCCATGCTATAAGCTTCAAAGATTGATGAGAGAAAGAAAAATTCCCATGGAACATTTCATCTTCCACCTCTAAACAAAAACTTAAAATGGTGTTCTAAGCAAGTAGTATCAAACTCAAATAGAAACTAGGGTCACCAAATAGTGTAAAAAGATGCTCTGTCAAATATTAACTCTGAAAACTACATATTAATAATCTATGTACTATTACATTTTTATTTATTTTGTTAACTATTTTCCAATTGTATTTTAATGTGTTTCAGTCTCCAGATACATGTTTGACAACTGTATTGTATAACCAAAACCATAAGGAGTACAAGGTCAGAGTTAAATATGTTTAGTAATGTGTACTCAGTGAGATTTTTTTCAGAAAAGTTAGTATTCTCAGCAATTACATAAAAATTCAAAAAAATCTAATGAATGAAGGATTGAATGCATGAGTGAATTAATGAAAACTAGTGTAGGCACACATGGAGCACAATGCATAGCAGTACTGGTCAATATTATCAATTTCTGGTCCTAAACTATTAGAAAAAGTAAAACATGTGAATGGATTTATGAGATAAAGACAAAAGAAATGAGAACTTACCTCAAAGGAGGGAATACCAACAACTGTACATTTCATTACATCTATTCTGGTCTTTCTCAGTAGATAATCTTCATGCAGATCCTCACAGTTTATCTTTTTTACTAATAATTTAAACTTTTAAGGCTACTTATTGAGAGACTGAGTCATAGTTGGCTGTCATATGAAAGAAGATCCTGCAAAGGATGAGGAGGGATGTTCAACATATAGGACGAGGACAAAAACAAAGCAGAATTACAAACACAGAGAAGACAGAATATATGGAAAGAAAATGTGATTAACATCATTAAGTGATGCTATTGGTTTAAGAAGGCTTAAATCAGCAAGAAATCATTTAATTTGTCTCTTAATAGAACAATTAGAAATGGAATGAATATGGCAGAGAAATAGGTCTATAAAATTCAAGGAAATTCAAGAAAAAAATAACAGTGAATCATTTGTTCATCCCAGGTTGGCAGATATAGAGGTCTGAGGATATTAGCCATAAATGAGCCCCAAGGGGCATTTCATCAACCAAAGACTTTGCCCAAGGTAACAACAAGATTTTAAACACATAATGGGGAACTGGGGTCTAATGCAAGAGTTGGAAACAGGTCATAAGTAGTGGAATGTTGATCCCTAGATTTTTTTTTTCTGAGTCACAGATCCAGTGTGGACTGTGGGAACAAATTGTATCTAGATTTAAGGATCACTCACAAGCCCTTTCCTATCTAACAAGCAAGAAGTTCAGAAACAAGCAGCAACAATGTGACTCAGATACCAGGAAAAGAGCATAGTCTCACTTCCAAATTTTAGACCAATCTGAGTCAGACTTAGGGATAACCATGAGAAGAAGCCCAAACCAAAGAGAAGTCTGTGATTCTGTCACTCTGAACTAGTGGAGTTTTCTGAGTCCAACAATAGTCTACATTTCTCAAACCCAAATAAAGTTAGGAAATTGTTAATTCAAATATAGCTTTTGGGACTTGCTATGTGCTAATGTGCTAGTCACTTAACTTCTGTTTGACCCAGGTTCCTTAGTTGGGAAATGAGGTTATTAAAGGAACCTGCCTTTCAGGAATGCTTGGAAATTTTTCTTTCTTTCATGTTTCTTCTTTCCTTTCCTTTCTTTGTATTCCTTCCTTCCTAACTTCTCTTCTTGTTGCTTGAGCAAGTTTGGTTTAAAAGTCAGTTATGACTAACAGGCCCAGGCTTTGGTGGCCCTCAGGCTGAAGACTTCCCATGGAACTCTGCTGTGATAACACAATTGCGTCATTCATGACCTCATTTGGTGATGGTCTGGTACCCAAACTTCTTGACCTGGGATACATCCTGCTAGGTTATATCCTACCCAAGTAAAAGAAATATAATTGTTTTTATCCCTGTATGCTGATTCTGTGGTTTTCTGCTATAAAGAACTGTTTGATACTATCAATAAAGGGCTCTGCTGGTTGTTCTGTTAGCACCCCCACCTGTGTGTGTGCATTTCATCTCTCTCTTGACTAATCCCCCTGCTGGTCGGGGGGCCCTATTATTTGGCACCCCTAATGTGGAGTAGGTCAGGGACTTGAAGCCAGTCCATTGGCTGAGAGAGTCTTTCAAGAGAAGAAACCCCTTGTGGAAGAGCTGTCAAAAGTCCTGGGATGAATTAACGATAAAGGGGAGGCTTGGAAGAAAGTCAGATACAGCAAGGCTTTCTGTTTCATTTTAACAGGGTAGTACAGAGAAGGAACTATATAAAGTCATAAAGAAGCCAGGACAGGATGTAAACATTTTTAAGAAACTGGCTAAAGAGAGGGGCTTAGAAATTATTAACAATAATATTAAAAAATAAGTTTTTACAGACTGTTTATGAATGTTCTCCATGATTCTCAAGGAAAGGGGAATTGAGCTTAGAAAGTACTTTGAATCTACATGATTGAAGAATAGTGTGTGAACAGATAAATGAATATTAATATGACAAAATGGTGTTGATGTTTTCTCTTCCCTGCTGCTTCACTATGATTTTGCCAGAATGTTTCCCCCCCTCCTCCCTCTCCACAGTTTGTCTGTTTGCTTATCTCTCAGCCTTGAAGTTTAGCAGAAAGAATGTTTTTAGAAAAAGGACTAGCGAGAGAGAGAGAGAGAGAGAGAGAGAGAGAGAGAGAGAGAGAGAGAGAATTCATGAAGATTTGGATAAACAAGTGTTAAAAAGGAAATTTATTTGGAGTTAAAAGAATTAAGAAAGAGACAATATTTATTACCAAATATATTATATAAAGAAATCATAAAAAATGCCATTTTAAATTTGAGAAAGTTTTAGGGAAGCAAATTGCAAAAGGACAAGATAGGTTAATTATAAAGTATATAATTTGGGTACTAAGTAATGCCAAAAATAAATGAACAAAAGAAATAAGGGGAAATTAAATAGTTAATCTTTTACCAGAATGATATAGTAACATTATAGCTTCAGGAGTTTATCAATATAGATTTTGATAATGTTATTACAGAAAAATAATGGGTCTAGTGAGAATTTAAAAACAGAAGATTCCACCCCCCCAAAAAGACTTAGGACTGTCCCCTTAAAAAAGAAGTTTTATGGTTTATGCTATTTGAATAAGGGAGACAGGGGACATTCCAAGTAGACTGATGGATTTTTGAGTGACTACTTTCTCAAAAGTTATACGTTAAAATCTAGAAGTGTTAAATATATTAATACCATTGAATGGAAAAAATGTATTGTGATTAATGGAATGTTCTCTGT
The DNA here is from genome assembly GCF_037893015.1 of Macrotis lagotis. Taxonomy (NCBI): domain Eukaryota; kingdom Metazoa; phylum Chordata; class Mammalia; order Peramelemorphia; family Peramelidae; genus Macrotis; species Macrotis lagotis. Next base: position 140,050,017 of record NC_133666.1, on the reverse strand, counting down.
GTTTTCTCTAGTGTGAGAGTAAGGTGGGGTTTTCCCTGGAGTTTGGGGACCCCTCTCGTTCAAAGTGCACTGATTCTGTTTGTTGCGTTTTATGTGTTTGTTTCAAAACACAGGCAGAGTGAGCTCTTAGCTGAATCTGCATGATCAGGCCTGCTGCCATGTCTTTGTTTTCTGGTTGGCTAATCCACTTCCCTCTCTCTCTTTTCAGAATTGGATCTTCTTCTTTTTCCAAAACCTCATGATCTGGCACCACAGGAGATTTTCCTGAAAATCATGTTGGTTTTGGGAAAGAAGGAGTTCTATTATTTTCTCTAACTTTCTATTGTTTGTTTTCTAGTCTGATTGTCTAACAAAGTTTTACTTACTGATTTAGCATATTATACTTATAAGGGACCTAGTAGAAATTGAAATTGTCCCTAAAATTATTTTTTCTTAACTGATCTTGATAAAAGAGTTAATGGAAAAGAGTAATGAAACAGTATATTAAGGGATTATGTATGTATTTCAATCTGAGTAATGGGTTCTGAAAAGATTTAGATAAAGAAAAAAGGAAAATTGAAAAGACATATAGAGACAATTGGAGTTTTTTAACCATTTGTGAAGAGTGGAGGTTGGTTAAACCTGTAGAAGGTAAGTATGAGAGATTTCACTTTGAATAAATAAAAGATGTATTATTGAATTTTGAAAAGTGATCTACAAATCATTGGAGGAAGATAAGAAAGTATAGAGACATATAAGTCTAAACAGAGATATGTGTTTAAATGAAGTTGGGATAATCTGAAAAATTGCATTAAACCACCACTTTTCCAATATCTGGCAGTAAATTGATTGGAAAAATAATAAACTCCATAAAATGAAAAGTTTAATCTGGAAGCAAACTGCTTTCTTCAAATTGGCTAATTGTCTAATATGTATTAATCCTCTCAACAAAGTCATCTGAAAATACATGTAAGTGAATTAAGGGGTTTGTAAAAAATCATATTGGTTTTACTTTTTGCTTATATTTTTTTGGCTCCTCCAGAGTCATAGGAAGAAAAAGAACTTATGTAAATGCTAAAATATATAGGGTCAGAATGGCCTTGATAGAGGCTGGGACTCTGCCAAAACCTTTGCTAGCAAAGACTTCTGAGTTATGTGCTCTTAATCAGCCTTTATGATTGCTAAAAAAGGGGGTACATTTCATGTATTTGAAAAACTTGGAATTATCGAGGAATGATAAACACTACAGGTAAAGAATTAATATACTACTTTGATATCTCAAAATGTGGGGAATCTCCAATCCCAGAACATTATTTTGTCAGTGGGGATAGAAAGCTCTTATAAGTTAGAGTATTGAGAAATTAGAATAGCACTGATACAAATAAGAAGAATTTGCAAATTTAAGATAATTTTAATACGAGTTTTGGAATTTACAATATTATTAAGAGTACTATAAAGAAATTCTTGTAATCATAAAAATGTTTAAAAAAATCTGGTCTTAAAAATTTTTTTTATTGCAAAGTTTTAGGGAATAAAGGGAATATACTTTAAATTGAAAATGTGTTCTGTATAATTAGTAAACTTGGTATAAGAACAGATTCAAATAATTTTTTTTGAAAATTTAAAATTGTATTACAATAACAAAATATGAATAAACTGAAGTGTCATCCATCACATTCATAAATATTTGTTATAAGAAAATTAGAGAATACCTTGCCAACAGGTTATATTTTTCAATGTCTTTTTTGGCCCAGAGAATTTGTGAAAAGCTTTGGTTTTCCTTCACATGTATATGAAATTATACATATTAGAAATTACATATGTATCTTGTAACACTGGCTTTGGTAAAAATTTACAATGGGCTTTTGAAATTTATACATACATATATATTTAAAACTAAATTCATAAAGAATCTTATTTTCTTTTTGAAAATAAGAGTGCACTTGGTATAAGAAGAAAATAAGCTTATAATACAGAGATGAGAAAGAAATTTGAGTGTAAAAGATTTCAGTTCTAATGTTAATTTTAAGAGAACTTGTTTTAGTTTTTGCTTTAAGAGAATGAATGGCAGCCCAGAAATTTTATGTTTCACATAGGTTAAGAGTTAAATGTTCATTTTTTTTTTTAGTTTTTGCAAGGCAATGGGGTTAAGTGGCTTGCTCAAGGCCACATGGCTAGGTAATTAAATGTTCAATTTTAAAGAAGTAAAATGGTAAACTCAGAAGAAGAGTGTATAAGAGATTGGGAAGTATGCCTTAACTGCAATTATTTCCAATAATATTTAGTATATGGAGGGACTATGAAAGATGATTGGGAAATTGAAAATTATGTAACCCATAATTAGGTGACGTGCTGATGAACAAGATGTTGAAAAAGTTATGTTATCTAGTTTTGTCTATATGTTATTTTACTGTAATAATATCTAAGCCTAGAATTAATAATTGATTGCCTTGTAGAGATAATGAGGGAAAATATCAGAAGTTATCACTCTCTGTGTTCCCTGAAATTTAAACAATGTGATGGACCTTACTCTAAACCTGTAGATCCAAGTATATTGCAAAAATAAAAAAGAAATTATATACGCCTTTTACATCAACACATAACAATGAATTATATGTTATATTATTAGTATTAAGAGAAAGGCCACAACTCCTTAATATTTTTACAGATAGTAAGTATGCTTATCATGTTGTCAGATGCATAGAAACAGTCTTTCTTAATTATAGCATTGATGTGGTATTATATCAACTCTTTTTTTTTTTAGTTTTTGCAAGGCAATGGGGTTAAGTGGCTTGCCCAAGGCCACATAGCTAAGTAATTATCAAATGTCTGAGACCAGATTTGAACCCAGGTACTCCTGACTCCAGGGCTGGTGCTTTATCCACTGCACCACCTATCTGCCCCTATATAAACTCTTAAAAGAATTGTTAGAAGTTGTTAGAAATAGATACAATTCTTTTTTTATTAAACAGATAAACTCCCACCCTGGATTGCCTGGACCTGTATATATGAAGGTAATCATAGAATCGATCAATTAACCCTTCCACTCCTTATAAACTTAGTAGAAGAGTATGCTAAACTGTTTTAAAGAAAATTTCATTAGAATGACTCTTTACTAAGGAAAGAATTTAAAATGAACAGAGAGCAAGCTAGGAATATAGTAATATCCTGTTCACAAAGAGGTATTTACTGACCCCTCCAAATTATTTTAAGAATCCTAGCGGCCAGACTCCTAATGAGTTATGGCAGATGGATGTGACTCATTATGTACCTTTTGGTAAAAATGAAATCTATACATGTTGCTGTAGATACAGTTAGTTCATCTACAATGGCAACAGCACAAAGTCCAGAGGCTATCCAAGGTGTGATTGATCATTTATTACATTGTTTTGCAGGGATACCAAAATCTATAAAAAACATATAATGGCCCTGGATATACTTCTATGGCATTTGAATTCTGTCTATATAACAATATAAAACATATTACAGGCATTCCTTATAATCCCACAGGTCAAGCTAATAGTTGAGAAGAATAGGTCATTGAAAATGTTTCACATAAACAGAAAAGGGGGAATGTGGGGGAACAGATACTGAGCATGCCTAAATAAAGCTTTGTATTCATTAATTATTTGACTTTGGATGATAAGAATAAAACCTAGGCTGAAAAACACTTTGGTTACAAAATTACCATAGATAGCATTATAAATACCCCTAAAGAGTACTCATAGAGTTATGTGGAAGGGTACAAAAGATGGACATTGTAAAGGACTTGATCAATGACTAACCTGGCATCGAGGGCATGCTTTTGTTTTGTCTCAGATGGAGAAACTGTCTGGATGCCAGAAAGGAAAATCAGACTGTGCAGACCAGATGATCAAGTAATACAGAAATGAATTACTTACACTTAAGAAATAGAAAAAAAAGCATAAGAGGAGAAGGAAGGACAGACCACACAAAAGGAAAGCATCACATGGACTTATAGGGCAACTTGTGATACTTATACTAATCCTGAACAATTTGAGGACTTTAAAAGGAACTGAATATTGGACTTATATTAAAAATTATACTATGGAAAGAAAAGTATGACTGAAGTTGTTTTGGTAGGGGGAGCTGAAAATTATTTGTGATTTAAGAAGTTACTATTGAAAATATCAAAGAAGAGATGCTGAGAAGCTAGGTATAATTTTTCTGGCTTAAACAGTATCACACCCCATATAGAGGAATTTATGATCATTACTGAGAAAAAGAAGGGGAAATAATATTAACTGTACAATTGCATTATTTGAGCATGTATATGTAAAGAAGTGATGCATAAGGAAAAGACAGAAACAAAATATACTCAAGAATTATCAGAAAATATTATTAGAGCATTAGGCTCAGAAGAAGACTTTAATGAAAATCTTTATCATTTGATTAATGCATTACAAACTTTTAGAATGAACAGCTTGTGTTAGGGAAGAAGATAGAGATTTGAGCAAGAAACTGTATTATTGGCTATCTTCTCCACCTGTAATTGGTGCATGATTACATGATATTATTTCCTCTTTTCAGTTTTGTTATAATTATGATATAGATCATTTTTTGTTTGTCTCTCATTTTAAAAATTATCTTTGCTCTAAGTAAGAGTGTGGGTTTCACATTCAAGTTGTTAAAAACCAAAGGATGGTACAAATCCAGTGTTGATCATATTTTTGGTGAATTAATTCAATGACAGGAGAACCTCCAATCTGGAATGTTTAAGTGATGTATTAGTTGTTATGTAGTTGGAGTTATTATGCTTGTATCTCTTATAACCTCATCTGTATCACTTACCCTTTCTATATGTAATATACAAAATGAAGTAGTTCAAGCACATTATTTAGAGGAACTTAGTAATAATGTAAGTTTGGGCCTCCAAAAACTGTTAAGATGTTGATAAGCAGTTTTTGCAAATGTTAAAGGGTTTGAAGAAGACAGTAGTTTCTTTAGGGGATGAATTGGATATGGTAGAGTTTAGATAGATACTTAGTTGTGAATATGGATACATGTGAATTTGTGTGACCCGTCTGGAGAATAATGACAATCAATGGGAATAGAAAAAAAGGTTAAGAATCACCTTAATGGACTGCTTGGGAATTCTACTATATCTTTTGGTATTGATGATATGGATAAGCTGGGTAAAGACATCCAAGAAGATTTGATTCCTGCAAGACTTGATTCCTGAAAAGACAGCAGGTAAGATTGTGCTTTATATTGGTTCTCTTGATGTTTTTACTTTGTTGTTTATCAAGTTTAATCAAAGTATTTTTTTCTGTAACCAAAGCTACTGTATATGCTTTTAATAGAATTCAGAATCCTGTAACCCAGGTTGAGCAACAGGCTGGGTAACTATGAGTTGTTGTGTAAACAGAAAAGAGGGAATTGCTCAGGGCTGCTCAAGTGAGTTTGGGTTAAAGTTATGCCTAAAGGCCCAGGCTTTGGTGACCCTTGGGCTATAAGATTTCCATGGAACTCTACTGTGATAACACAACTGCTTCATTTATGACTTCACTTGGTGATAGCCCTGTTTCTGAAGTTTTTTGATCTGAGTTACATCCTGCTAGGTTATATCTGCCCAAGTCAAAGAAACATCATTTTTTTATCCCTGTATGCTAATTTTGTGGTTTTCTGCTATAAAGAACTGTCTGATACTATCAATAAACAGCTCTGCTAGTTGTCCCGTTAGCACCCCACCTGTGTGTGCACATTTCATTTCTCTCTTGAGCCAAACTTATCCCCCCATAGGGGGCCCTATTATCCTCTTCCTTCATTATATATTTCAGCCTACTTGAGCTCATCATGTACCTGTCCAGTAGTCCTTGAGAGACCCACAGTTTTAATCTCTCAAAATCTTTGTCACAGAAGAGTCAGGTTTATTGAAAAAGTTTGACATTAATAGGGAGGATGTTTAGCATAGAATCCAAAACAACATGGTAGATGGTGAGGCACCTCATATGATTACACTTTCAGATGCTTTTGAAATCATTATCCTAAACAAGAGTATATTGAATAACCTGAAATTAGATCCACAATGATCATATTCACTTTTAGGGGAGTTATGTGTAATCAGGCATTCTAATACTATGTTGGTGGGATGGAAAAGTCAAAAAAATATTTTGGAGAGCAATGTGGCAATTTACTATGAAAGTCACATTATTGAGCAATTCTAATTGAATGATTTCTCTGCTAGAACTGTATCAGGAAAATAAATAATTTGTAAAACTTATTTATGTATGTAAAACATATATTCTTTGCTTTTTTATTTTTTAAAAAAATCTTATTTTCACACAAAAATTATGTTCATGATTGGCCAACCAATATTATAATCCAATATGATAGATTTTTCCCCAAAACAATAATTATTTTATCAACAAATAAATAAGCACAGACCTTTAATGAGATAATATAAAGCAAAATAAACAAACCCAACATCATCATACCTTACACTGTAACTTCATCTACATACAAAAGTAGAAAAACAAAGAAACAGAAGATGATATACGGTAAAAATATTTTAGTGTTATTTTCAGTCCTTGTTATTAATTAATATTAATTAATATTAATTCATCTGACTAATTCAAAATAAGCTGGAGTTTGGGGTATGAATATAGCAGCTTATTTGAAGACTGACCTGATTACATTTTGACATTACGATAAAGTTTCTAAGAATTAAATTAGCTATATATTTAACTATATATTTAATATTGATATTATTTACTCAGATTAGGTATAGTTTCCCCTTTTCTTGCTTGGCTGTATTTGATTGCTTGTTATAACCTCAAAGTAGTGGGTTCCAAAATATATTTTATCATATTTTGTTGCATTGTGTTCAGAGTCCATTTTCTGAGTTCCCTCATTATATGAATGTGGAAACTGAGGCAGTTTAAGTTCTGTGCCAAGGTCTGTAGATAGGTGAGCATCAAATGAAGAATCTGAATTTAGATCCTTTCACTACAGAGTTCATTATCATTTTATTTTGCTAGGTGCATCCTAAGGAATCAGTGTTGTGTGATTTTGGCATGAAAACAGAAGAATCCCATGAAATATAATATTTGTATTTCCTCAGTTCTGTGACCTGTTGGTGTCAACCTATTAGCTCTAAGAAATAAACCTGGATATTGAGATTTTGATAATAAATTATCTCACCATTCAATAACTTAATTTGTTCCAGAAATATAATTTTTTTATATCCTGGAGATTTTGAAATTCCTAGTACACAAGGAATATATATATATATGAATATCAATTTCTATTACCTGGTTAAATTTGTAAGATTCAGAGTCTGCAGGAAAAAAAGAAAAAGAAAAATTTATGAAGTTCTATCTACACTTTAGCAGTGTCCACTGTTTTATTTTGTGGTAAACTAACCAACATACTAGGGAATAAATAAAGATCCAAGAACAAAATTTTCATCCCATGAAGCATAATTAAATGATAATCCTTACAGCCATCATTAGCCTTAAAAACATAAAGATAACACACACTGATGTTTAAGGGGTATGCAATATCTACAATTGGGTCTCTGCTTGTTCTTCTGCCACCTAAAAAGCTCTAAAAAAGAAATATATCACACAAAATTCTTTGAAACCAACTGATAGAAAAGATTACAGTGTTTTGGACAAGATAGTATCAGCAATAAGTTGAAATATCTTTTAAACTGTGAAAAGTAAAATTAGGGAGAAAAATTGGAAGTCAATAAGGAAAACTGCAATTGACATGAACTTAGTTTCTTTAAGGAGATTTCTTTTTTAAATCACTTGACCAATACCAAAAGAATATCCTCAAAGTCTCTTCTATTGGGAAAACACAATAGAACACAGTATTTATAAATTTCCTTTGGTACTTTTTCTAGACAACTATATCAATTCACTTATATTAACAAAGAAAAGTCAGTATTTCCAGTTACAAAAATTCTAACCCAGAAGTACATTCCCTCAGTCTTGTGCCTTCCCTTTCTTCCATGAAATAGAATTTCCCGCTGCAAATGACATTTAACACATTCACCTATATTGGGATCCTTTGATTATTTATCTGAGACTCAAAGCTTACCTCAGGTGAGAGATCCCTGGAGAGCCAACAAATCCATATAATAAGCAAGAATACACACATATCTCTGATGGAAAAGATCACCAAGGATATGTGTAAATCACTCCCAGAAGCTGGACCTCAACAAACACAGTCAATTATATTGATAGTTTTCTTAATATTGAACGAGACCTGTGCTCCTGGTATGAATTTCACCTGATCATAGTGCATTATCCTGGTGATAACTTGCTGTAATCTCTTTGATAATTTTTTATTTTAAACTTGTGTATCAATATTCATGAGGAAAAATCGATTTGTAAATTTTCTTTTCAGTTTTGGCTCTTCCTGGTTTAGGTAGTAACAGCATATTTGTGTTTTAAAAAGAATGTGGTAGACTCCCTCTCTGCCTATTTTTTAAATAGTTCATATAATATTGGAATGTATTATTCTTTAAGCATTTGATATAATTCCCTTGGGAATCCATCTGGTCCTGGAGATTTTTTTCTTAGGGAGTTCTTTGATGACTTGTTCAATTTCTTTTTATGAAATGGGATTATTTAAGTACTTTATTTCCTCTTCTACTAATCTGGGCAATTTGTATTGTATTTTTGTAAATAATCATCTATTTTGTTGTGATTGTCAGATTTATTGACATATAGTTGGGCCAAATAACTCTAAATTATTGCTTTAATTTCCTCTTTGTTGGTAATGAGTTCATTCTTTTCATTTTTGATACTGTTAATTTGTTTTTTCTTTCTAGTTTTAATAAAATTAACAAATAGTTCTTTGATTTTGTTGGGTTTTTTTCATAACCTCAGTTTTATTTATGGATTCAATTGCATTATTACTTTTAATTTTATTAATCTCTTCTTTGATATTCAGGATTTCTGATTTGATATTTAACTGGGGATTTTTAATTTGTTCTTTTCCTTTTTACTCGCATGCTCTATTCATTAATCTCTTCTTTCTCTAATTTATTCAAATATCCAATTAGAGCTATAAAATTTTGCTAAAGACTGCTTTGCTTGAATCTCATTTGCTTTTGGTTTCTTGTCTCATTATTGCCATTCTCTACATTTTTCTCCATTCTATTTTCCCCATTTATACTTTTTTCTCTCCTTTTCCTCTTCATCATTATCTTGTTTCTGACCCCCACCACCCTCAATCTTTCTTTTCTTTCTATCAGTCACCTTTTTTAAAAAAAAATTATTTGTTTTTCCAAATACATGCAACAATAGTTTTTACCATTCCTTTTTTTTTGCAAGATTTTGATTTTTGCATTTTCCTCCCTCTCTCATTTCCCTCCTTCTTCCCCCTGACGGAATGCAATTTGATAAAGGTTCCGCATTTATAATTATACTAAGCATAGATCCATCTTGATCATGTTGTGAGAGAAGAATCACTCCCAAATGAAAGAATGAAAACATTAGAGAAGAAAAAAAGTGACATAATACATAAGACGATTTATGAAAATTTTAAAATAATACAGTTTGATCTTCATTTAAACTCCACAGTTCCTTCTCTGGATATGGATAGCATTGTCCAATACAAATCATTTAAAATTGTTTTTGCTCGTTGTATTGATGAAATAAACAAGCCTATCATGGTTGATTGTCATTCCATGTGGTCATTAATGTGAATAATGTTCCTCTTATTCTGCTTCTTTCACTCAGCATTAATTCATGTAAATCTTTCCAGGTTTTTCCAGAATTCCAACCCTCATGATTTCTTGTTGAACAATAATATTCGTCACATACATGCACCTCAATTTGTTTAGTTATTCCAAAATTGATGAGCATTTGCTCAATTTCTAATTCTTTGTCACTAGAAAAATAACTGCTATGAATTGTTATACATGTGTGATATTTACCCTTTTTCATGACCTCTTCAGGATACAGACCTATTTGTGCGATTGCTGGATCAAAAGGTATGCACATTTTTATTGCCCTTGGGGCATTTGGATCTGTTCACAACACAACCAACAATGCCTTAATGTCCCAGTTTTCCCACATCCCCTTCAACAATGATCATATTCCTTTCTCGTAATATTGATCAATTTGAGAAGTGTGAGGTGGTACCTCAGAGATTGTTTAATTTGTATTTCTCTAATAAATAATAGTTTTGAAAAGTTTTTCATATGACTATAGATAGATTGATTTCTTCATCTGAGGATTGCCTTTCCATATCCTTTGACCATTTATCAGTTGAGAATGTTGTCAGTTCCTTCTAACCATGTATTTCTCCTTCCCCTCCTATTTCTCTGTAGGCATGTATAAAATTTAAACTCAATTGGGACTGTATATTATTTTTCTCTGAGCTCTGTCTGTTGAACATTAGAGTCAATCTAGGTTCACAGGCTCCATTCTTTCCCTCTTCTATAAAAAGTGCTTCGACCCCCTTCATATGATTTGATTTACCCTCTCTGTCTTCCTTTCTTCACCTTGTATAATCCATTATATGTTCTAATTTTTTATATTAACACATCATATTTAATTTATACACATTCTCTAAGTAAACACCTTTCAGCTACCCTAAAAGATGATAGAATTCTCAAGTCATAAGAATCATCACATCATAAGCAATTAATATCCACACCCTCTGTCTAAGTATACACATTTCAACTATCCTAATAGAAATACATTTTTCAAGAGTTATAAGCATTATCTTCCCTTAAAGGAATGTGAAAAGTTTAGTCACTTTTTTTCAATTTAATTTTCATTTTTTTTCAATTTATGCATCCCTTGAGTCTTGTATTTGAAAACCAAGTTTTCTGTTCACTTCTGAATATTTTATCAGGTAGGATTGAAAGTCCCTATTTTGTTGACTATCCATCTTTTCCCATTAAAGAATATGCTGAATTTTGCAAGGTAATTCAAGTTCCTTTTCTCTCTAAAATATCAAATTCTAGTTCTTCTGATTCTTCAATATTGAAGTTAATGTGTCCTGCACAATCCTGAATGTGATTCCTTGGTATTTGAACTGTTTCTTTTTGTCTGCTTTCAATCTTTTCTCCTTTAGCTGATATTTCTGAAATTTGGTTATAATATTCCTAGGAATTTTTATTTTAGGACCAGTTTCAAGAGATAAACAGTGGATTCTTTCAAGGACTATTTTACCAGCTTGTTCTAGGATATTAGAGCAGTTTTCATTGATAATCTCTTGAAAGATATTGACCAGGCTGTGTTTTTGATCATGGCTTCCATGTAATCTATTTCACACTCCTTTTGTACATGAGGAAGACAGACTTTTCCTTAAGTCCTTCCCGAGGTGTTTTGAGATGGAAAATTGGTCCTCTCTTTCTTTTTGTGGGTTCTGTCTCTCCAGAATCCATTTATAGGAGAATTCAGGGAAGTTCCTGTCATAGTGGCACTACCCCTTTTCATCCTTGGACAGCATTTTTTTGAGAAATTATCAAGGAAAATTTCCCTGATATCCTAGTTCCAGGGGCATGAAATAAAGCTCCCTGCCAATCTTCTTTACATATTTTCTTGTTTTTTTGTGTGTCATTTCTCAAATGACTGGCACAGCTCATATTGGATATTACTGTGTTAAAGGACAGTGTTAATAATGTGTTCCTCATGTAAGATATGACACCCACTTTCTGTAGGTTTCCTTAAAAAATATTGACAGTATCTATCTAAATTCATCAACAAGTATTATCTGTAATGGGGGTGAACTAGAATTTCTTATTCTAGGCCCTGCTTCAACCCAAAAAGCAAGGGTGAAGCAAGAATATCCATTATCACCACTATTATTCAATATTGTACAAGATTGCACTATATCAATAAGAAAAGAAAAAGAATCTGAAAAAATTAAACTAAGCAATGAAGAAACAAAATCATCACTCTGTCATTATAATATGATGGTACATTAGCCATAAACTCCAAAATAGAAAGTAAAGTAAGGGAAGTGTGGTTCAATCTGCAGCTTTCTGGCTGCAGTTGAATGGGGTGCTTCATGATGAGTCCTTTGGATATGATTGCTCATAGTGTTTTTCAGGGTTTCATAGACATTTAAGTTGACTATCTTTACAATATTATGATGATCTAAATTGTTCTGATTCTTCTTAATTCAAACAAGGCTTTTGGGGCTTTCTGAAAATCTCCCCTTTATCTTTTTTATAGCATAATATATGTATCACCATTTTGATGTATCACAACTTGTTCAGCCATTCCTCAATTGATGGCTAACCACTTAGTTTCCAATTATTTGCTATCACAAGAGTTGCTGTAAATATTTCTGTACATTGGGGCTATTTTTCCCATTCTTTGACTCCTTTGGATTGTAAACCTAGTCTCAGTATTGATGAATTATAACTGTATGGTGAGATTAATAGCTTTTTGTTCATAGTTCCAAATTGCTTTATAGAATGTTTAGACCAGTCCACTGCTCCACTAACAGTGCATTAAAATAAATGTATTCCCATAGTCCCTCTAGTATTTGCCATACTGTTTTGTCAATACATCCTACCTGATGGTTCAAAATGGTACCTTAGACTTGTGCTAATCTGCATTTCTTTAACTATTAGTGACATGGAGCATTTTTTTATATCATTAGTTATATTATGGTTTTATTCTTTTGAAAATGGCTATTCACATCCTTTGATAATTCCTCAATTTACAAATAACTCTGTTTTTCTAAATTTGGCTAAGTTCCCTACATATCTTAGAATTGAGACTTTTACCAGAAAATATTACTGCAAACATTCTTTCCTCAATTTCTTCAAATTTTAGCTCTATTAATTTTATTAATGCAAAATCTCTTTAAATTTACACAATCAAAAATTCTCTTTTTACCTTTTATGAACTTCTATATTTCTTATTTGGTCATGAACTCTTCTCCTATCCATACATCTGACAAGTAACTTGTCCATTCTCTTAACTTGCTGATGGTATTTTACCTATGTATCTTATTCATGGGCTCATTTTGAGCTTATTCAGGTATATTATGTGAGATATTGGTATATACCTGCTTTCTGCCAGAGTATTTTTCCAACAGTTTTTGTTGAATATTGAGTTCTTGACTTAAAATCCGGGATCATGTTTAACAAAAAATTGATTACCATATTCAGTTTTTTCTATATATTGTCATCCTAATTTGTTCCACTCATCAAGTTCTCTGCTTTTTTATCCAAGACCATTTTTTTTTGACAAATAAGGTTTTGTTGTAGTAAAGTTTGAAATAAGAAAAACTTCCCTTAATTAAATACCTTAATTAACTCCCTTAATTGTCTTTTCTTCATTGATTCTCTGGATATTTTTGACCTCTTGTTCCTTATCCTACTTGTTACACTTCCTATATTTAACTACACCATTCTCATGCTTCTATTGTAGGTACTTCTCTCACTCCAACTACCCCCAGTTTCATGTTCTTTTCACATATTATCTTCCACAATTAGATAGCAAGCTCTTTGAGGAAAGAGATTTGTTATATATTCATTTATAGATATAGGACTTAGCTCTTTTTTTGTTTGTTTGTTTGTTTGTATTTGGACTTTTGCAAGGCAATGAGATTAAGTGACTTGCCCAAGGTGACACAGCTAAGCAAATTATTAAATGTCTGAGATCAAATTTGAGCTCAGGTCCTCCCGACTCCAGGGCTGGTGCTCTATCCACTGTGCCACCTAGCTGCCCCTGCTTACCTTAATTCTTGACACATATTAGGTAATTAATAAATATTAAATTAAAATGAATTTTTAATGAAGTTTTTTCTTATTGTTCTAGCTCTATAGTTGAATTTGAATGGCACAAAATAAGTAAATGAATTTATATAAATTCGTCAATTTTATTGTATAGACTTGTTCAACCCATTAATTATTCACTTTTTATTTAGAATTTTTATCAATAATATTTTGTAATTTTTCACCTAATTCCTCAGTGTTTCAGCAGGTAGATTTCCAAATATTTGTCTTGTCTATAATTATTTCTTTCTTTCTTTATTTATTGTCATCTACCATATTTTTCCATTTTGGTTCAACTTTATTTAATTTTTAGTTTCCTATTATCTTCCTACCAACATTTCCCTCTACTATTATGAAAGCAAGAAATTTAAAAAACCTATTATAAAAGGTGAAGTTGAGGCGGCTAGGTGGCGCAGTGGATAAAGCACTGGCCCTGGAGTCAGGAGTAACTGGGTTCAAATCCAGTTTCAGACACTTAATAATTACTTAGCTGTGTGGCCCTGGGCAAGCCACTTAACCCCATTTGCCTTGCAACCTCCCCCCCCCCCGCCAAAAAACAAAACAAAACAAAAAAATAAAAGGTGAAATCTTACAAAAGAAATTGCTACATAAGTCATGTTTCAAAAAGAAAAGAAAAAATGTAATCTGCACACTGAATCCAACCCTTCTTTCTCTGGAAATGGATAATATTTTCTGCCACGAGCCCTTTGGAACTGTTGAGAGTTAGTGTATTGATTCAAGTTACTAGTAGTCTTTCACAGTTGATAATCTTTACATTAGTGCTGATATTGTATGAATTGTTCTCCTAACTTTATTTTGCATCAGTTCATATAAGTCTTCCCAGTTTTTTTCCTGAAACTATTCCCTTTATTATTTCTTACAAAACAATAACATTCCATCACATTTTAAATCCATAATTAATTAAGCCATTTCCAAATTGATGGATGCTCCCTGCATTTCCAGTTTGTTTTTTGCCATAACACAAAAAACATCTGCTATTAATATTTTTGGAGATATGGAAGATTTATATCTTTTGATTGTTTTCCATATCTCTTCATTCAAGTCTCATTTATTATTTATAATTTTGTTATTTTTTATCTTTTAGTGTCATTGTTATTTAAATTTACGTTATTATGGTCATTGTATGTGCTCTTCTTGGTTCTATTTATTTTATTTTGCATTAGCTCATGTAGAAGTGGAATTCCCATCTGTGAATGACTGCTTAACACATTCACCAATACTTAGATGTTTTAATTTTTTGAGACTCAAAGAAAGATAGTGTACTATCTGTCCTGTTTGTACAGTGTACATTGTCACACCATGAAAAGGGCATATAGATTTTTTGTATTTTATTTGTCCTTCAGAAGTAGTGGTATATTAATATTTATTAATTAGTGGCAATTTTTTAAACCCAACTAAGAATATAATGGTTATCTAAACATAGTGAAGGATTCAAATGAAGGCTAATATATTGTCTTTTCTTGTAAGGAACTTATAGTCTTATTGTGGAAAAAAAGACATGTATAAATTTTTTTTAAAAAGACAATGCAGGTTAAATGAATGGAAGATCACATGAAAATTATATGTAAACCAAGATCACTGGAACTTCAATGAACAAGGAATGATGTATGTTAAATCCAGAAGTATGTCATCATTTGGATATGATGACTGATCACAATTAGGATAACAGTCTGTTTGTAGTTAAAGTTGAAACAAGGAAGGAATCTCAAGGACTTGTGTACATAACAGGTTTTATTTTAATTACTGAGATGGTTAAAAATAAGAATCAAACTAAAATCATTGATTTTTTTTCAAATATCCAAGAGACCATTTTAAATAGGCAAAGCACTTAGCATTCAGTTAACATTCAGAATTCCACTGAATTTGCCTTGGCAATAAGAATGGGTCAACATGAACAAACTTTGATAGGCGTTGGCATTCCAGTGGCCCCAAATGTTTTCCTGTTTTAATTGTATCTCACCTATATGATATCCCTGAATAAAATAGAAGCTAAGTAGATATATAAGGGGAGTTATCTTGACTTATTACATTCTTAGATATACTTTTCTTTTATAGTTTTTATCACCTGAAAGTCTATTCTATATTTGATAAATTGTTAGTGTAAATAGTCTGTTGGAAAATGAAGATATGTTTACCATTTGCATAATCAATAAAAAAGAAACAAGTGCTGATGTACTTGGGTAGAACTCTAATTGGTTCTATAACCAAAAGACTGTGACATGTGTTGAATTCTCAAAACTGAATTTGATCTATGTAAACCCAACTATTTTATCTGAGTTTATGCTAAAATGTTTGTGGAAGAAATGGAAAGGTGAAAAAGAAGTATCCAAACTATTTGGCACTTTACCAGAGCTGTTAAAGTTACATTGGACTTCTGTATAAATAGTCTTATTAGTTAACTGGTCAAAAATTAGGATAATCAGAACCAATTCAATTAAATGATATTGATGGGAGTTTAAGGCATATTAGAAATCAAACAAGAGGTTTCCAGAAATATCTTTAGTGATTTGTAGCAGTAGTTGCTAAATTAAAAAACATTAAATAAATATTTTCCCCAAGTACATGCTAGCACAATTTTAAACATTACTTTAAAATATTCTTGAGTTCCAAAATGGCTCTCTCCCTCAACTCCCCACCTAACAAAGACAGGAAACAATTTGAGATAGGTTATAAATATTTAACCATGCAAAATATATTATCATATTGTTTATGTTGTAAAAGAATACAAAGATCCAAAGGAAAAAAAGGAAAATAGTATGTTTCTAATGCAGAATATTGAAATTATGTAATAAGAACCCCCACAATATTGCTTCCTTTAATTATAATAGTCAAGGACTATTGTAGATAAAAATAAGAAAGAAACACTCAAATCATTGTATTCTTCACATTCATTCCTTGATATTACTAGGATATAGTAATTTAATGGGACTTTATTGGAAATTCTTTCTTTTGGAACATGATCAGCTGCTTGACACCTCTTAACATTATATGACGTCCTCAAACATGGATATCTCTAAAAGACCATCTGAAAAATGTCCAAGTACTTCTCTCCTGTGGTTTAAAACACCTCAACTCATTTTTCTTTGAATGGTTCATGAGAGAAATTAAATTACTTTTGAAGTCTTGGATTCAAGCTTTGGAATATAGAAGAAAAATCTGGGGCATGATCATAAACAGGGATGAGTAGAATGAGAAGGAAAATTTTTGGTTTTGGTTTGCCTTCTTGGTCCTTGGCACAGCCTGCAGAACAATGAGTACTGTTGGTGAAAGGGGTGGCTGACTGCTCAGCTTTAGAGGAATCTGCAGCAGTCAATACAAACAATTAGAGTTCAATTAGTAACCACTACCTAATAAAATGGAGAAAGAAAAGTAGTTACAAATGTCTATATGTTATGAAAAAAGAGATTATACAAATGAAGACAAACTATCTAAAATGTCAAGCAAAGGAGTGTTAGATTCTTATGATTTTAATAGGGACCCAATGTAGATTTGACCTCTGAAAATTGTCACATAATAGACAACGAATCACTAAATATATATTTATTTAATTAATAGCCTGTTGTGTGAAAGAATCAAGAATATTTCTGAAATTAAGAGATTTTCTTCAATCCCGTGATCTTTTATTATAGAAATCTTTCATATAGAAAAGAAATTCAAAAAGGACTGATATATGTGAAACTTTAAAAAATTATATTGTTTTGGCAAAAAGGTTTTAATGTTATTATTATTATTATTGTTGTTGTTGTTGTTGTTATGGTTAAATAAAATCAATTCTGGAGTCAGCAGCACTTTAAGTGTTACTCTTCTGGTCGTCTATGAATTTCCATCTTAATAATGATAAATTAACTCTTACTATCCTACTCCCAATAAATAGGAAAATTGTTTTGAATTAAATTTGCCCACGTGGCATATGATATTCCTCTACTTTGAAAATTAAATCATCTTGATAATATCCATTCTAAATATTAAACAAAAACATAAAACAAAAGATAGGATTCTTTACCTGTGTCTCTTTACAAGGTCTGAAAGAAAATTTCTGTAGGAGTTGGCTAGTTGAAACTTTCATACTCATAAGTGCAAATCTCATCCCAATGCAATTTTGAAGGCCAACACCAAAGGGCAGGTACATATAGGGGTTGATGCTTTCCTTATTTTCTTTGTTGAACCTGTTTTTTTTTTTCAAAATGGTAAGAGAAAAGGAATAAATGAAAAGATAGAAGATCCAAGACTTTTCAGAAAATATAATGTGATTCTGGCTCTGGAAGAGACCCAACAATCAGAGGTGAGATTGGAGATCAGGTCCTCTAACATCAGAGACAGTGCTTTTTCCATTCTATCACATAAAAATAGGAAACAAAATGTTTCCTAATGGGAAACTCCAAATTATTAGCCTTCTAATTAGACTTTAACTGGAGAAAAATCATTGGAACCTTTTTTTTACTTTCCCCTTGATTCAATCTTCTTGATTCTGATTAGTATCCTTTGCTTTACCCCCTTGAGTTTTCCACTTGTAAATGTTGGAGACAACACTGTTCGAATCTTCTTCCAATATTTATCTTCAGCAATTGAGACAGCACTCTCCAGTATCCCTGCTGGACCAAAACTCTAAAAGAAGATTATAAACGTCAAGAACCAGAAATGGATCTATTGAACTTTCTGGTATAAAAATAATTCTCCCTCCACCTTGTAATCTCTCTCTCTCTCTCTCTCTCTCTCTCTCTGTCAATTTCTCACTTTCTCTCTGTCGATTTCTCACTCTCCCTCACTCTCCCTTGCTCTCTCTAAACATATATGTATAAATGTATAGTTTAATATATATATATATATGTAGTTATTATCTAACACTTTATAGATCAAAGACTTAAATGACTTAAAATCTTCTTGGGGTCCTTAAAAGTTATGACTGTTGGACTTGCAAGAGCAGTTTGCCAGATGCATCACTACAGATGGTGGTTCCCATGATAATGGCTAAAACAATTTCTATATCCAGAGGTTCTGTGTACCACATTTTTAGGATGTCTCACCCAGTGTCTGAAGTGAAGTATAGGGAGTAATGGTGGTGGTGGTGGTGGTGGAGGTTTTGGTAATATTAGTGGTGGTGGTGGTGGTGGTAGAAGCAATTTGACCTGCCTAACACCCATCACCCTCTGTCTCTTCTTCATGGTTTCAATTAATGATGGTGCATGGTTTCAAATAATAATAACAAAAAATGTGCTTCAGGCTTTGTTCCAACACCAACAACTCTGTCATGGGTGGATCTCATTCTTTATGATAAGTCCATCACAAAAATTACTTCCATATTTTTCCAATGTTGCCATTGCTGATCGCAACTCCCTCCTTTCTTATTTCTCCACTACCATGTACTGTATTTTCTCTCTCTTTTCACTCTGACTCTGCTGTAGGGTCGCTGAGTGGCACAGCAGACAGATCCCTGGTCCTGGGGCCAAGAAGCCCTGAGCCCCCATACCACCCCTTAGGTCCAGAATCCACTTGGCCCTATGGTCCTGGGCAGGCCA
Organism: Macrotis lagotis; assembly: GCF_037893015.1. Classification (NCBI taxonomy): domain Eukaryota; kingdom Metazoa; phylum Chordata; class Mammalia; order Peramelemorphia; family Peramelidae; genus Macrotis; species Macrotis lagotis. The sequence continues at coordinate 140,030,778 of NC_133666.1, read as the reverse complement.
TCGAATCCCAGCCCCTTGCAAGAAGTAAGAAAGAAAATGTGTTATATCTGACCACTCTCCCACCATGGTTCATCCTCTGCTCCTTTATTCACATCCCCACCCCTTCCCCCTGCTCCCCCCTCCTTATTCCAGTTGTCTATACCCCATTGAGTATATTTGCTGTTTCCTCTCCTAGCCATCTCTGTTGAGAGCAAAGGTTTCCTCATTCTCCCTTGCCTTTCCCCCTTCCATATCATTGCAATAGCTCATTGTAATAAAAAAAATCTTATGTGAAATATCTTGGACTATTCCCCCTCTCCTTTTTCTTTCTCCCATTCCATTTCCCTTTTTTTCTATTGACTCCATTTTTACACCATATTTTACCTTCGAATTCAGCTTTCTTCTGTGCTTCAACTATAAAAGTTCTCTCTACCGGCTCTATTAACTGAGAAGGTTCATATGAGTATTATCAGTGTCATTCTTCTATGCAGGAATACATGCAGTTCATCATCATTAAGTCCCTCATATTTCCCCCCTCTCCTCCAATCTCCATGCTTCACCTGAGTCCTGTATCTGAAGATGAAACCTTCTGTTCAGCTCTGGCCATTCCAAAAGGAACATTTAAAATTCCCCTGGTTCATTGAAAGTCCGTCTTTTTCCCTGGAAGAGGACATTCAGCCTTGCTGGGGAGTTCATTCTTGGCTGCATTCTAAGCTCTTTTGCCTTCCAGTATATTGTATTCCAAGCCCTATGAGCTTCCAATGTAGCTGCTGCTAAGTCCTGTGTGATCCTGACTGCAGCTCCACGATATTTGAACTGTGTCCTTCTGGCTGCTTGCAATATTTTCTCTTTGACTTGGGAGTTCTGGAACTTGGCTATAATATTCCTAGGGTTGGTTTTTTTGGGATCTCTTTCTCGGCGGGGGGGGGGAATCGGTGGATTCTTTCCATTTCTATTTTGCCCTCTGCTTCTAGAATATCAGGGCAATTTTCCTGTAGTAATTCTTTGAAAATGATGTCAAGGCTCTTTTCCTGATCATGACTTTCAGGTATTCCAGTAATTTTTAAATTATCTTTCCTAAGTCTGTTTTCCATATCAGTTGTTTTTTCCATCAGATATTTCACATTTTCTTCTAATTTTTCATTTTTTTTGAAGTATTGATTCCTGATTTCTGTTAAATTCATCAGTCTCCCTGAATTCTATTCTTTGTCTGAAGGATTTGCTCTCCTCAGAGAGTTTTCTTCTCTCTTTTTCCATCTGGCCAAGTTTGCTTTTTTAAAGCATTCTTCTCCTCAATAACTTTTTGAACTGTTTTATCAATTTGACCTAAGCTGGTTTTTAGCATGCTATTTTCTTCAGCATTTTTTTTGGATTTCCTTGACTAGGCTGCTGACTTCATTTTCATGTTTTTCCTGCATCTCTCTCATTTCTTTTCCCAGTTTTTCTTCCAACTCCCTCATTTGATTGTCAAAGTCTTTTTTGAGCTCTGTCATAGCCTGAGCCCAATTTCTGTTTTTCTTGAAGTCTTTAGATGCAGGAGCTTGTGCTTCCTCATCTTCAGACTGAGTATTTTGATCCTTCTTAGGCTCATTTGCAAAATATTTCTCAAAAGTCTTTCTTTTGTTTCTCTGCTTGCTCATTTTCCCAGCCTGGGCCTGATTTGGGGGTGCTTCCTGAGCTTTTGGGACACTCCCACAAGGGTCTCAGTGTGTGAGGCTCTGTCCTCCCTCCTGGTCTGTGAAAGACCATAAGCGCCCCCCTCTGCCACGGGGCTGAGGTGGGGGGCCCCTGCTTTTCTTTGGGGGGGCCTAGACTGAGATCAGGATCTGAATGTGGTCAGAGCCCCAGCGTCTTGTTCCAGGGGCAGAGGACAGAGCTCCCAGTTTCTCTTCACTCCCCTCCCTCAGCTCAATGGGCTCATGCCCTGGGGGCTCCTGCTTACAGGCTATGCCTGCTTCTGTTTCCAGCTCTATGGCTGCAGTAAGACCAAGCTGCTCCCTGTGTGCCCTGAGGGCTGGGCTCTACTGGCTCACTCTGGCAGAGGTCCCCTGCTGTTCCCCCACTTTGTGCCTGGTGCTCCCTGGGGTGCAGCTCAGGAGACTCCCCCGCTGCTGTGAGCTGAGACTCCCAGCGCCCTGGGGCTGCCTCAGGGAGGCTGAAGTTCTTTGGTTTTGGTGGGCCACCCCTCTGGCAGGCCGCCTCTCCAATCCTGGGGAGCAGAGCCTTTCTGCTCTTTTCCAGGTTACCTTGAGTAGGCGAACTGCCTCACTGGGTCCCTTTGTGGGTTCTGTCTCCAGAAAGTTTAGTTAGAGTCCTTAGCTGATGAGTTTTATCAGAGAGCTCCTAACACTGGATCCCTTCTTGTTGCCATCTTGGCTCCTCCCCTCCAACATTTACAAGTGGAAAACTCAAGGAGGTAAAGCAATGGATACTGATCAGAATCTAGAAGATTGAGGCAAGGGGGAAGTAAAAAAAAAAAGGTTCCAATGATTTTTCTACAGTTAAAGTCTAATTAAAAGGCTAATAAGTACAGGTGGCTAGGTGGTGTAGTGAATAGAGCACTGGCCCTGGAGTCAGGAGTACCTGAGTTCAAATCCAGTCTCAGACACTTAATAATTATCTAGCTGTGTGGCCTTGGGCAAGCCACTTAACACCATTTGCCTTGCAAAAAAAAAAAAAACTTAAAAAAGGCTAATAAGTTGGAGCTTCTCATGAGATAATATTTTGTTTCCTGTTTTTATGTGATAGAATGGAGAAAACACTGGCACTGTTATGAGAGAACATGATCTCACCTTTGATGCCTATTACCTGAGTGACCATTGGCAAGTCTCTACCAATCTGACTGCAGTTTCTTCATCTTTAAAATGAAGTAGTTTAGCTATGTGTTCTTTCTAGTGATCTATGATTCTTTACATTTAAAAAGAGAGAAATGAATTCATGAAATACCACAGTGATTGTTTTAGATTTGAAAATCTGACTTGTTTGGGAACTGACTTTTCCTTATGTAACTATTGTCGTTTGGCATTTAGATGTTTCCCATCATTAAACATTATGGAGATATTTTAGTGAAGAACATGCAGAAGAAGGCAGAGGAAAACAAGCCTGTAACACTGAAAAAGTAAGTATGGGACCACAGATGGAGAAATCTGGAGAGCAATAGGAGACCTTGCTTGTTGAAGCCCTCTCTCCTGCCATTTTCCCTAGAAAAGGAACCACCTACTTTTACAGTTATTCTCTTAATTAATTTTAGTTAGGAAAGTAAAAGGACCCTCTGAGGCTAGATACCTTGGAAAGCTATTTGGCTTTGAAATCTATCATTTAGCTAAGACTTTAAAATGTTTTTAAAAGTTTCTCTAAAAATTCTAATTTTTTTGCGTTCACAAAAGCATTTAAAATTTTTTCTTGACCTCTTCCTTCATGTCTTCCAAAAATTGTATTTGAATTTGTGCCCAACTTTTATTTTCTTGAGGATTTGCTTGTAGATTTTTTTTAATAGTTCTGTACTTCTGGGTGTGTGTTTTGAGTGTCTCTGTCATCAAAATAGCTTTATAATAAAAGGATTCTGTTTCCTTTTTCATTTTTTTTAACTTCCTTACATGTTCTGTTAGGTCCAGATTCTATATACTTCTAATAAGCAAAATTATTAAAAAAAAACTTTATTTACAAAAAATCTGTTGTAATAATTGGAGCAGTATTATTCATTCCAGGATAGACTGGGCCAAAATAATAAAAAAATGAATATTTTACATGAAATAATTTATATATGCAATGCTATCTCAATTAAATTACTAAAATATTTTTCTGGGCCAGCTTGGTGGCGCATTGGATAGAGCACTGGCCTTGGAGCCAGGAGTACCTGAGTTCAAACCCAGCCTCGGACACTTAATAATTACCTAGCTGTGTGGCCTTGGGCAAACCACTTAACCCCATTACCTTGCAAAAAAAAAAAAAAAACTAAAAAAACCCTAAAAAAATAAAATATTTTTTAAATTAGATTAAGAATAATAAAATTCATTTATAAAAATAAAAAGTCAAGAATATCAAAGAAACTAATCATAAAATGCAAATATAAGGGCAACTAGGTGGCACAGTAGTCAGTGGCGCTCCTGGAGTCAGGAGTACTGTACCTGAGTTTAAATCTGGCCTCAGACACATAATAATTACCTAGTTGTGTGGCCTTGGGCAAGCTCCTTAACCCCATTGCCTTGAGAAAAAAACCTAAAAAAATGCAAATATAGGAGATTTAGCAATAGTGATTTTTAACTGTATCAGAGGATAGTAATTATCAAAACTATCTCTTACTGGTTAAGAAGCAGAATGGAAGTTCCATGAAACAGAGTAGATACAATTTACAGCAGCACATACATATAGGAACCTCATATTTGACAAAAACAAAGACTCAAAATTTGGAGATAATTCATTATTTGTTCAAAATTATAGGGAAAATGGGAAAACAGTATGGCAGAAACTGAACAAAGAACACTTTCTTTTGACATTTACTAAAATAAGCTAAAATGAATACATTTCCTAACTATTTAGGGAGATATTACAAGAAAATTTAAAGAACTTGGAACTTATAACAAGACTTATGGATAGTGAACTATTTATGAGCAAAGAGTGAGGTATTAAAAAGATAATTTTGATAACATTAAGTTTAAAAGTTTTGTGCAAAAAAATAAATATAAATTTAGCCAATATCAAAAGGAAAGAAGAAATTTGAGGAAATTTTTTATAGGTAGCTAATCCAGTAAAGGTCTCAAATCTCAAAAATAGATTTTTTTTTCATATCTATGAGAGTATGTCTTTCCTCAGTTAATAGTTGGTCAAAGAACTTATGTGTTTTAAGATATTTATAGCCACCAATTTGTCAAAGAACTAGAAATTTCAGGGATACCCATCAATTGGCAATGGCTAAACACTATGCTATAACAAATAACAGTTTAGTGACCCTAGTTTGTTCCAAGTTTGACACCACTGGTTTAGATCTTACCTTTGTATTTTTGCTAGGAAATGAAAAATGGATGCCTGTTCTGAGTTTTATTTTTCTTTATCTCCTCAGCATTTTGGGGGCCTACAGCATGGTCGTGATCACCAGTACTTCTTTTGGTGTCAATATTGATTCCTTGAATAACCAGAATGATCCCTTTGTCAGAGAAATCAAGAAGTTAATTAAATTCGATTTTTTCTGGACCCACTTTTACTTACAATAAGTAAGTTTATTTTTCTTTAAAGAAATGAATGATTGGGCAATTGGGTGGCACAATAAATAGATAGAGCAATGACCCTGGAGTCAGGAGGACCTGAGTTCAAATCCAGCCTCAGATACTTAATAATTGCCTAGATGTGTGAACTTGGGCAAGCAACTTATCCTCATTGCATTAAATAAATTTAAAAAAATTTAAGAAGAAATATATAATTAAAATTCCTGGTATTCTTGAAGAAAACTCACTAAGTTGCATCATGGATATAAGGTTAGATAGAAATTTAAAAAAACCACCAAGTCTATCTCCTTTATTTAACAGAAGATTAAGCTGATTCATAGTGAAATTACAGCACAATTTCAGGAATTCTGGGAATTCAGTTCTTTAATTGTTATCTATTAGGGAGGGAGATCTTTCAGAGAGCAAATGACCTATATTCTCAGGGAAATTACCAGCTTGATTGGGTTAGTCACAGGTAGTTTTACAGTTAATCTAGAAGACTAGGAATGGGCACAAGATACCTGATTTTTGGAGAGTAATGTCCTGCCACTCCTGGGCTTTTCATTGATCCTAATAACTTCACAGGCTACTAGTGAAATAATAAAATCATATTACAATTTGCATCTCTGGTACCATCTTCCCATATATATTCCAACTAACATGATGGCTTCTTTCACAAAATTCTAAATTTTCATAAGTATTTTATTTTTGCTTCTGTTTTCCTTAGCAATCTTTCCATTCCTTAATCCTTTGTTAAACAAAATGGACATAACTTTATTTCCAAAACATTCCACAGTTTTCTTAGTAAAAGCCACTAAAAAATTAAAGAAAGAATGAAGAAAATAGTTCACAGAAGGCGAGTAGTTCTCTCCTATGTTCAGAATGAAAATGTGGATATTATAGTTGTATTCTTTAACCTCAGAGTAAAGCCAACAAAATGCATATTACATTTTCCCTTGATTTCATTCTTGTTCACTATAATTTTCATTCAATTCCAACTATCTGTTTCTTTTTGAAGACTTCCTGCAACCTGAAAAATGTCACTTTGTGGATTCTAAGCTCACTTGTGACTTTAATGATGTTCCTGCTTTTTTTTTTTAATATTTGCTAGACATAATGATCTGTATTTTTGGGAACATAAAGAAATAAAAGATAGTTCTAACTCTTAAATAATAAAGCACATGAGTGGTATAAGACATATACCCAATATTAAACTAAAATTAGTATATGATGTGTGGCAGGAAGCATAAGAAGAAGAAATTATTATCTCAAAATAAATCTTGTTAAGGATACCAAAGGCTATATTTGGCTATATCAGAATGGGTACTAAAATTATAATTGTGCCAGTACTGTTGTATTCAAATTCTCCACAAGACCTCTTGGATCAAATTTGGAATATTTTTCAATTTCCTACAAAGTTATACTTTGAGGCCTTTACATTAGAACAACTATGATCCTCGATTCTTGAAGGGCAAGTAAGAAAAAACAACTTGTTGTTGACCCTTGCAAGTTACTATTTCTGCAAGTATTCATTGTCTGCTTGCTTCCCAAGGACCAATGTAGCTGAGCTGGGTGACCATGGAAAGATCAATTTTTTTTTGCCTATAGTGATCTCTCAAACCAGTCATCAAATCATTGCAGGATTGTGATGAGTGGTGCCTATGTCAATGATATTATAAACCATTCAAGAATTATCTTTCTTTTTCAATTTAAGAATTTATTTATTTATTTATTTTCCCAACTACATGGAATAGTAGTTTTCAACACTAATTTTTTCAAGGTTTTGAGTTTCACATTTTTCTCTCTTCTTCCCTTCTTTCCCCCCACTCCCTGAAAGAAAGCAATCTAATATAGGCTATACGAGTATAACCTTGCTAAACATAAATCCATATTAAGAAAGATGGATCAAATCAAACAGGAGTGCCTTGCATAGAATTCTAACTCTGTCACTGAGTTGTAGCCACAGTGTTTTTTCTAATAGTTCAGAGTTTCACTAGTCTATCCTCCAGTAGGGATATTAATTTTCTATGTTCATAGCTGATTTCTGTGTTCTCAAGTATTTTCTCAGTATTTATGTTTTCCATGATTTTTCCAACATTGAGTAGATTTCCTTCAGCTTTTGATGGATTCTCTGTCTTCTAAAAATTCAGAAGCATACTCTCACAAAGATACCTTGGGAATAAGAATCATCATAAATTGGAATCTTAAAGCTATTATATGTAGAAGTATAAATAAATTTCTAATTTGCTTAGATGATATGCCAAATGGCAATAATAATGTCAATCTAAGGTTTCTAAGATTGCAGAGCACTTTACATATATCATTTCAATTGAGCTCTATTGCATTTCTGTATTATTGATGTCATTCTGTTTGTGTTTTAGAGATGAGGAATCTAAGGCCGAGGGAGTTTAAGCAACTTCCACAGGATCACAGCTAATAAAACTATGAAGTTTAGATCTGACTTACTACTAAATCAAACACTCTATGATACCACCTAGCCATCTCAGTGAGATGTTTAAAATTTGTAGGACAAACTAAATGGAGACAGTTTTCAAAATTATATTTGTATTTGTGATGGTCAATATAGTCTGCAACCTGACTGGTGACAGAAGTATCTCATTTTCATTTCATCCTTAGGTCAACAATGAGGCATAATGAAGTAGAAAAAGCAAAATATTGTCAAGAGAAAAACATTGATGAACATTGTGGGCAAAAACAAGATGGACAATCTCAATTTTTGAAATCTCTCTCTTTTTCTAGGTCCTAGTCACATATGATGCTATGATGCAGATAGAATATTTAGATATTGTGAATGTTTCCCATAAGAACTAGGATTCAAAGAGTTGATATGAAAACTATTGAACTCAATGGATTGACTATTCCTAGAGGGATGGTGGTGTCAATCCTAATCTTTGATTTTCATCATGACCAAGAATACTGGTCAAAGTCAGAGGAGTTCAGCCCTAATTGTGCAGATTGTTTTATTAGGAAAACTGTAGGGAGATCCTGGAAAGAACAATAAATCGGGAATCAGAGCAAAAAGATTCAAATAATGTATCTGTTTCTTTGAGAAAGTTAATTAATTCCTTTTAGGGTCATCATTTTAGAGTGTTCTTATCTGTAAAAAGAATGGACTGAATTATGTGATTGCCAATATTATTTCTTGCTCTAAATCCTTTGATCTTTTTCTTCCATCTGCTAATATCCAATAAGGAATATTTTGGGGATCCCTGGAGAGAATGGAATGTAAACATACTTTTTTGTGAATTATTATTTTGTACATTAAAAAATCACATGTAGTACCTACCTACCTTGGGGAACATTTCCAAATGCTGAACCTGGTTTTCTCAAGAATATTCATAAAAACATTGACTATTGGTGAAAGCATTTAAAATGGTAATGTCAAAAGACAGCAACTCAGACAGAGGAGACTCAAATGAGATCATAGATGTAACATACTTTTCAAACATCACAGAACTGTAAACATGACACTGAAAATTATTTGTTATAAATAACACAATGCAATACTCAATAATAATAATACTAATAATAAGCTTCTAGTCACCAGACCTCCAGTACAGTGATGACTTCATCCCTGAGTCTTCTATTGCATTCCTGCTAAGGTCAAGTGATGGTTATAGAGCAATAGAGAGGTGTGCTACTAAATTTTTAACTTCCATGCTTTCACTAGGAGAAAAAGTTTATGCTCACACACTTTAAAATTTAAATTAAATTAAATTAATTATTATATTATTGTAAAATAAATAATATGATAAGTAATAAAATAATTTAATTAAATTTTAATTTTATTGGACAGCTAGGCAATTCTAGGATAGAGAGTTAAGTCTGGAATAGCGAAGACCTAAATTCAAATCTGGTCTCAGACATTTACTAGCTGTTTGATCCTAGTCAAGTCACTTAAACCCTGTTTGTCTCAGTTTCCTCATTTATAAAATGAGCTGGAGAAGAAAATGAAAAAGTATTCTAAGTATTTGTGTTAAAACAATCCCAAATTGTGGTACATGACTGAAAAACAACATTAACACTGTCCTATATTTTATGCAACCAACAAAATAGATAACAAATAACAAAACAATAGGCCCAGCCTTGATTTGCAGATTGAAGATATCTGAGTTATAAATGCTCATAGTGAAAATTTAACAACGGGTTTTAATGAGATGGTTAGAACTGGCTCTAGCACATGCCAGAGTCCACATCTCCTAGGTATGCTTTTCTAATGACCTATAAAAAAACTCAAAACTGAAAAATGAGCAGGAAATTCAAGTAAAACCTGAATAAGTTCCTTTATTTGGTCTAGGATTGCACAAAGAGAAATTCAGAAATTGTATGCACTTAAAGAGAATAGTTGGAAGAAAAAGAGAGATAATGTGGGCAATGCAAAAGAAAAAGAAAGGAAGAAATAAAAAAGCTTATCTGAAGTTGTTAAAATGCACAGAAAAGATTGGAGGAATGTTTAGTGGACAACATAGACAAAAAGACAGTTTTAGACTAATGCATTGATTTGAATCTATACTTTATATAAAACAACCAATTTTTTGTGATAAAATTTTTGAGCTGCCTTTTCTGTTCCTTCCATATAAAAATTTTCATTTTTGATGTTTGTCAATTTCATACTAACAAAAAACTTCAAAAATATATTTTTAAAAAGAATTTTCAATGATACAGGAGATTTTAATGCATTTGTTATATACGATCCCCAATGATCTACTCTTGACCTCTTTTCCCACAAAAAAGCTTCTTAAGAACTTTTCATTCTTGGGATAATCAATAAGAAGATGTTGACTCTGTGAAGTCACCACTTCACAAAAGCTTAATAAGCTTTTCCCTAAATGACCCTAATTCATTCCTTTTTAAGAAATCAAGGTCAATTCATTTGTTCCTGAGCCTAACCATCTAACAACTAACCAACTGTATGGTTAACATAGGATATAAGATTTTCCATGGTAAGGCCTTATAGTTTACTTCAGAGAATTACTGGCTCTCAGTTTACTTCTGGCATACAGAGAATCCTTGACCCCTAATTCACCCCTGATGTACAGGGAGGGGAGATGAGCAGGATTGATCTCATGCACATATTTAAAACAGCTTGAGTATTTAAAAGAGCTGTTGAACATCCTTGATTTATCTTGGCCAGACTCTCAAGACCTTGCTTGATTAACATTACCTATCTCTTCAGGAACTAACCCTTCCTGAATGTAAACACCATAATTCTTGGGGTTCAGGGAGGGGTGGCTCCCTCCTCAGACTACCTGGAAAATTTGGTTTTATTCCACAAAAAATTGGCAAGAAGACTTCTTTGTTCTTAAGCTATATAAGATCTAATTAAACTCCAACTTAACAGAGTTTCACCCATGGAGAGGATGTTCTGTCTGGGGCCTTCCCAACTGGGACTCTGAAGGCTGTACCCCAGGTCTCCTCAGCTGTTGTTGATTCAGAGGTTGAAGCTCCCCCGATTGGTGATGCTTTCTCTTAATGTCTATTTTTGTAGACTTTGCTCTTCTTTTTATTGTATTGGGACTTACTGGTTACTTATGTTGTAAAACTGATTTGTTTCTACCTGTTTTATAATCACTTTATTAAATATACTCTTTTTAGTTTTGTTGGTGTGAATGTGTCATTTTGTAGCAGCGAATCGAAACTAAAACTCCTTATTCAAATACCAACTAACTAATTAACTATGCTGTTATTTTTCCATAAAATTAACATGATCAGATAGATATAGCATGAATTCAGTCTTAAGATATTTCTTTTATCATTTCTGTTAGAAATAATGAAATTCCTAAAGTATAATGAAAGGAGGACCATAAACTGAGTTTTCTGAGTATAAATTTGCCTTGCTTTCAGAAATCTCAGTATGAAAAAGTTTATGAAAGGAGAAGTTATGCACACTACATAAAGATGTGGTGTTTCCAAGCATGATGGTTTCTGTATGCAAAGAGCTTACATTCTAATAGGGGAAAGTGAAAACATTAAAAGAAGACAAAAATCTTGGAAGGAGGTATAGAAAGGTAAGTAGAGAAAATTGGCTTCTCCTCTATATGGATTTCACTATGAAGTAATTCTATTAATATCCTTCACAAACATGGATTCGAAGAACTATGAATAAAACTCTGGCAGAATAGTCATGGAGACTGTATATTTGTATATATATATATATGTGCATGCATGTGTGTATATATTCTTTCATTCATGTAGTGGCAACTACTACTCTTCAGTTATTTCAGAAGTCTTAATTAAAAGCCAGTAATGGAGGTATTGCAGAAGTTTCTAGTTGAAGAACAGATTCCCTACAATTTCAGAATCAAACTCTATAGATTACACTGAAACACTAAGACAGATCTTCACTTTTTTGATATCTTGGATATCTTTTAGAAGTCTGGTGAAGACTCTGTAGATGCCTTCTCAGAATAAAATAAAATACATAGGATTTGACAGAAAACATAATATTGGATTACAGTTATCAAAAATGAAAAGAAATGCCATTTCAAATATCTCAGTTTTAAAACCCCTGGATTAAAGTTGATCATTAGAATATTATTTAGGAGTCAAAAGCAGAAATTAGAGAGCAAAACTGTAATCCTCTATATTGGAGAGACCTATTTAGTTGCAAGATAGAGAAATATGTTAATAGAAGAAGTTCATGCTTTAGCAAAGATATAAATGCATGCACACATATGTATATATTTATATATGTGTACATGCATACATGCATACATATACATACATATGTATATATTTATATTTATATGATGCAGTAGAATATAATTAATCAAAAGAAGGGCAACTGTTTGATTTACTTTTCATATTTCACTGTAACAGCACCACAAGAAAGAATATGCTTTAAAACTATTGTAAGAATAGAAGATAGCTTGCTCATAATAAAAAAAAACTCAAATCAAAAAGAACTAGGTAAATATGATTGCAATCAAGTTTATTTAAGTTGGGATTTAAGGGTTAGTGATAGTAAGGTTAAAAAAAAAACTAGAGGACCACTGTAACTTGTTCTGAATGCACAGAAGAGTTTAACAGTAGGACATTCATAAAGAAGCACAGAAAAGTAGGACAATTTATGCAGAATATATTCTGTACTTAAAAAGAAAAAGCAAATAGTACAAAATGGAGATTTTGGTTTCAGAGGAAATCTTCCCTTTGCTTTGTGCTATGTATTTGGGGATGCATTTTCTTTAGGTGATTTTCGGGGTGGGGGGGAAGCTTTTTCAAAGTTGTAAGTAAAATAGTAAGTAAAATGTAAAAAATCCAGAATACTGAATTTAATAAAGCCTACCACTCCTCTACATTCATTTTTTGACTCTGTGGCTGATGAGGGTTTTTATTTCTCATCTCCATGAGTTACTCTTAACAAGCATTAATTCCTTGAGACACACTACACAGTTTGAGAACTGAATCTAAGTGTCTTGAATGGTTAAGGAGATTTTCTAGTTTGACTTTGATTAGATAGGGTGATTTTTTTTTTTAAATTGTCTATGGAGCAGCAGCTTTTAGAACCAATGAAATTGCTTTAAAAGGTTATATGAACACAACTGAAAACTCAATGCTATAATGTTGAAAGAGACAGCAGGTATTGCTCCTTTTTTTTCAGGAATTTTTTTTATCATCCTCAAACAGGAAAAATTGAAGATCAGAGTCAGTGATTATAATTTTGTGAGAACTTTGCTGCTTGATTTATGAATTGATTATTATTGGATCATTAGATGAAAGAGTTAATCCATGATTTTCATGGTTCATAATTATCTGATTATGATGGACTACCATTGTGCTATGAGAAAGGATGAGGGGGGGTAGTTTCAGAAAAACAAGAAAAGAACTATATGAACTGATACAAAGTTAAATGAGCAGAGCGGGAGATCATTTATCTTCTCTAATCAATACAGTGATCCAAAACAATGCCAGAGGACTCATGATGAAACATTGCTATCAAGTTGAGCTTGAGTGCAATTAAAGCATATTATTTCTCACTTTAATTTTCATTTTTGTTTTCTTTTGAGTTGTTGAAATATGGATAATTTTGACATGTTTTGCATGATTTCACATGTATAATTGATATAATCAATTGGTGCTGTGGATAGAGCACTAACCCTAGCGTCATGAGAACCTGTTTTCAAATCTGCTCTCAGTCCTTTGACATTTACTATCTGTGTGACCTTGGCAAGTCACTTAACTCTGATTGCCTCACATCCAGGGCCATCTTCAGTCATCCTGATCCATATCTGGTCACTGGACCCAGTTAGCTCCAGAGGAAAAAGTGAGACCGGTGACTTTGCACAACATCTCTTCACTCAAATCTAATTCACATGTATGTCTTGGCATCACTCCCCTAAATGACTATTTCAAGAACAAAGCACAAACATCATCATCATCATCAATTGATATCATTTTGCTTCTCTTCTCAATGGGTAGGGAAAAGTGGATTGAATTCTGAAAATGAGAAACTGAGGTCTAGTTCGATTAAATAATTTGTCCAACATCAAACCGTTAGGTTTTTTAATTGATATTTTATTTTTCCAATACATGTTTTGGACATTTTTTAAGCATTCATCTATGTGCATATGTATAATTTTAAGTTACAAAACTTTCTTCGTCCCTCCTTTCCCACCCCACTCCCCTCAGCAGTCAACAGTCAGTTAATACTGTCCATATATATTTTGATAAACTTTTACAGATTTGTCATTTTTAGTATGAGGAATTAGGATTAAGGGAAAGAGATACATAAGAGATAATTTTTATAAAATATTCATCAGATTCTGAAGGGTTTTTTGGGTTTTGTTTTGTTTTTCTTCCTCTGGATGGGGATAGTATTGTCCATAGCCTGTCTAATTTTATTGTCCTTGCTCTCTCAACTGCTTGAAAGGAGCTGCTTCCATCAAAGTTGATCCTCTCACAATGTTGTTGTTAATGTGTACATTGTTCTCTTGATTCTACTCCCTTGACTCAATAAAACTAATACTAAGTTGAAGAGGAGAGATTTGAACCCAGGCTCTGTGACTCTAAATGCAATACTTTTCACACTTACATTGCCATAATAATATAGAATTGTTTTAGAACAGTAAAAACTAAATATAAAGCTGGTTAAATATGGTTTGAGTTAAAGATTGGGCCCTGTGAACAAGGATGTATAAAAGGAGAGAAATTGATTTCTGAAAGAATATATTCTGGGTCTGTATTTTTATGAAGGAGAGAGTAAGGAGAGTATAATGGGTGTAGTGGATATACATGTGCAGGAGTGATTGAGTTAGTGAATGAAAACAGATGAATAGAGACTGGAAGTCCTGGACCCAGTGGAATTTTTCATGACTCACTTTCCTTTGTTTGGATATTGTATGTTTAGGGGACCTTGTTGCTTGTATCACTGACATAGAGTCCAGAACAATTCTCCTCCTGGAATGAGTGATAATGAGTCAGATTCTGTTTCAACAACTTGATAGAATTTTAGGGGACTGGGCTTTCTTTGGCTTTCTGTTCTGTAAAGAGATTCATTGGATAATTTAAAAAACAGGTTTCAAACAATATATCATGAAAATTTACAATCCCTAATCCATAATTTGATCTATATTCCTTAATATATGTACATATTTACAACATCACATCTATTATTTTACTAAAATAAGAAGAAACTGATGTTCTTTTGTGCCTCAATTTATTATAGATATAAATAATAGCAATGTATAGTTCCAAAATTTTATCTTTCCTTAAGAGGTCATAAACATTTCTATTACAAATTTCCTTTTTTTTTGCAAAGCAATGAGTTTAAGTGACTTTCCCAAGGTTACACAGTTATGTAATTAAGTGTCTGAGGCCAGATTTGAGCTCAGGTCCTCCTGACCCCAGGGCTGGTGCTCTGTCCACTTCACTACCTAGTCACCCTTGTAAGGTTTCTTATTTTTATTGGTTGATATTTATTTTTCAGACTCCAGCTCAAGAATTTTTAAGCTTTTTGTGTCTTGGACTCCTTTGGCAGTCTAGTGAAATCTATAGAACCTTCCTAAAGTTGTTTTTAAATTCTAAAAACAAAAATATCCATAGGATTATAAAGAAAAACATTTACATTGAAATAGTTACAAAAGTATTTTTAAAAACCCTTTACATACCTCAGATAAAGAACCTGCATTTTAAATACTCTTTTAGTATTGTTGCAGATTACCCAGCAATAGAACATGAACATCTTTATGGAACTAGCAAGACCCATTGTCCTGCAGGTTGTTTCTAGAGTTAAGACAGTAAGCCATTTGTAACTACTTGCTCTTTTTCTTAGTCCTTCCTACTCATCAATTCCAGATTTTTGTAATTTTTTCAAATATACTAGAATGAGATTCAAATCCCAAAGTGACTTAATTTACTTTTTTTTTTTTTTTGGCCAAACACAGAAAAGAGAGGATTTCCTTAGTGCAGAGAATGAATGGTGAGCGATTTCTGTTGGGTGTTTAAAGATCTCAATGACTGAGAAATATTGTGCAATCTTTACTGATAATCAGGTTTAAGTAGATAAATGTTTCCAATGATTAATACAATCTGGAGCTTTTGGTCTCTGTACTGTTTCAGTGAATGAACTTGTATAATACCATGAAGTGCATGACCTTTTATCAACAAAGTTAGTTTGTAATTGAGATGAAAACAAATGAAGTAATGTCATTTTGGGAAGTCTACTTCTCTTTAATATTCTGGAAGAAATTAATTATGCTGATGAAAGTCAATAAAGATTTTAGAAAACTAACCATATATATATATATATATTTATATGATGTTTATTAAACATTAAGGTCAATATGTAGTTCTTGATCATCATTAATATTAACAGCTAATAAGGCTGATCATGCAGAGTTCAAATTTAATTGTTAGCATACTTCAATTAATTGGACTGATAGTATTATGTTGAATTAGTTCCCCTTTGTATATATTCTTTTCCTCCCAAAATATCTGTATTTATATAACTCATTGCACATGATGAAAACTCTGAGTTTAACAGAGAAGCTTCAATCTTTGAATATATTTTTTCTGACTTACATATAGCAACAATTTTAAAATTATTTAAAAATTTGGGGGGGTTTCAAATTATCTCTCTCTCTCTTTTCCCTTCATTGAGAAAACAACCAATTTGACATAGGTTAGACATGTGTGTTCTTGAAAAGCATATTTCCAAGGAATTCATTTTGTGAAAGAAAACAAGCAAAAAGCCCTCCAAGAAAATAAAGAAAATAAAGTATCTGCATTCTGTCTCCATCAGTTCTTTCTCTGGAGATGGGTAGCACCTTTCATAAGTCTTTCAGAATTTTCTTGGATCATTGTATAGTTGAGAATAGCTAAATTATTCACAGTAGATCATCTTACAATATTGTTGTTCCGGTGTACAATGTTCTCCTAGTTCTGCTCATTTCACTTTGCATCAGTTCATGTTGTCTTTCCACATCTTTTCTTTCTTTTTCTTTTTTTCCAGTTACATGCAAAGATACTTTTCAACATTCATCCTTTTGTAAGCTTTTGAGTTCTATATTTTTCTACCACCCTCCATTTCCTCTCTCTCTCCCCATGGTATTGAATAATGTGATATAGGTTATAAATGTGCAATTATATTTAACTTATTTTCATATTAGGCATGTTGCGAAAGAAGAATGAGGACTAAGGGCAACAAAAGATCATGAGAAAAAGAGGTATCAAAACTTTTAATTTCTTTTAATATTCTGTTCCCCTATTTATACCTTTCTCCTTTTCTGTTATCCCTCCTTCCTTGCTATTGTTTTGCTCCCGATTGTGCCTCCCTACTACTATCTTCCTTTTCCCCTCTTATTTTTTTGTAGGGTAGAATAAATTTCTAAACCAAATTGAGAATATTAATCATTTCCTCTTTGAGCCAAACCTATTGAAAGCAAGTTTTACTTTCTTTCCCTCTACCATATTAAGTCCTTTATGCCTCTTTAATTGATGTTATTATTCTCTAATGCCTCCACCTTTTTTCCAGTATAATAATCTTTTTTTTCATGTCTTGTTTTATATCTGTCTTGTACCTCCATCCTCTGTTGAAGTCTCCTCCTTTCAATGATCCTAATAGAAATACAATTATCAATAACATATAAATAACATTGTTCCCCTAATGATCAGCCATAAGTATGATCAGTTTGTTCCCCCAGCCTCTGAACAAATATATTCCCTTCACTTTTCCCAGTAGAAATATAACCCTCTTGAGCTAAAGTATCATCACATCATGAACAATTTATACCCACACCCTGTGTCTAATTATGTTTCTTTCAATTGTCCTAAGCAAAATATGATTCCCAAGATGAACAGATCTTGTCTTCCTGTTTAGTCTTAAGTAACATTTTTCATAGTCTTGTTAACTTTTTTTCCTTTCCATTTACCTTTTAATGCATCCTTGAGTTTTGTATTTGAAGATGAAATTTTCTGTTCTGTTCTAGAATTTTTATCTGGTAAATTTGAAGATTATCTATTTTTGTTGAAAGTTCATTTGTCCCTTAAAAGAAAAGGCTGAATTTTGACGGTAGTTGACTTTTGGTTGCAATACCAATTCTTTTGTCTTCTGGAATATCATATTCCAGATTCTCTGATCATTTAATTGAAGCTGATATGTCCTGTATAATCCTGTGGCTCCCTGGTATTTAATTGCTTCTTTTTGGCAGCTTGCAATACTCTCCTTTACCTGAGAATTCTGAAATTTGTCTACCAATATTCCTTGGAATTTTTATTTTGGAATCTCTTCCTGGGGGGTGATTGATGAATTCTTTTAAGAATTATTTTATCCTCTTGTTCTTGAATATTAGAACAGTTTTCTATGATGATTTCCTGCAGGACATTTTTCAGGTTCTTTTTCTGATCATTACTTTCACTTAAACCTCTATGGAACTATTTTCCAAGTCGGGTGTTTTTCCTAAGTCATACTTTATATTTTCTTCTATTTTTTTTTAACCTTTTGGTTTTGTTTGATAATTTATAGGGTCATTAGTTTCCATTTACCTAATTCTAATTTTTAGGTTTTCGTTTTCTTCAGTTAGTGTTTCATGATTCATTTTTCAATTGCTTAATTTTATTTTTAGAGGAGTTGATGTCTTTTTTCATTTGACAAATTTTACTTTTAAAATTACTGCTTTCTTGGTTATTGCTGTGGCTGATGCTGTGAGTTGCCATCTTGAGGGTGTGAAACTAATGCTTGGAAAGCCAATAAAAAGGAGTAGCAATTGCTCATGGGTGAAGAAATAGGAAGACTGAGACTCAGAGTGGGGAGGTTTCTTTTGCCGATGTTCAATACATCACACTTGGAAATGTGGATATACTTGCTAAACTTTTTTTTTCACAGCAATATGTACTTTATTTGATTCTTCAAACATTAGTGAGGATGTTGCTGGGTAACAGTAGTCTACTCCATGTGAGATTTATTTCTACTTTGGTTTTTTTCTTTTTTTTTATTAAAGATATTACTTGAGTTTTACAATTTTTCCTCCAATCTTAGTTACCCCCACCCCCATGCCAGGGAAAGCAATCTCAGTCTTTACATTGTTTCCATGTTGTACATTGATCCAAATTGAGTGTGATGAGAGAGAAATCATATCCTTAATATAGAGAGAAATAGTCTAAGAAATAACAAGATCAGGTAATAAGATATTTTTTATTCAAAATGAAAGGGAATAGTCCTTGAACGTTGTTCATACTCCACAGTTCTTTCTCTGGATACTGATGGTATTCTCCATTGCAGACAGCCCAAAATTGTCTCCGATTGTTGCACTAATGGAATAAGCTAGTCCTTCAAGGTTAAACATCACCCCCATGTTGCTGTTAGGGTGTTTTTCTCGTTCTGCTCATCTCACTCAGCATGAGTTGATGCAAATCCCTCCAGACTTCCCTGAATTCCTCTCCCTCCTGGTTTCTAATAGAACAACAGCGTTCCATGACAAACATATACCACAGTTTGCTAAGCCATTCCCCAATTGAAGGACGTTTACTTGATTTCCAATTCTTTGCCACCACAAACAGAACTGCTATGAATATTTTTGTACAAGTAATGCTTTTACCCTTTTTTCATCATCTCTTTTGGATATAGAAAGGGTATGATCATTTCTGTTGCCCTGTGGGT
Source organism: Macrotis lagotis (assembly GCF_037893015.1). NCBI lineage: Eukaryota > Metazoa > Chordata > Mammalia > Peramelemorphia > Peramelidae > Macrotis > Macrotis lagotis. Next base: position 140,011,482 of record NC_133666.1, on the reverse strand, counting down.
ATAGTTTCAAATTTCTCTCCAGAAAGGTTGGATGAGTTCACAGCTCCACCAACAGTGTAATAGTGTCCCAGATTTCCTACAACCCTTCCAACATTGATCATTATCCTTTCTGGTCATATTGGCCATCTGAGAGGTGTCAGATGGTACCTCAGAGAAGCATTAATTTGCATTTCTCTAATAATTAATAATTTAGAGCAATTTTTCATATGGCTATGGATTGCTTTGATCTCATCTGCAAATAGCTTTTGCTTATCCTTTCACCAATTGTCAATTGGGTAATGTTTTTTTTGTTTTAAATATATGACTCAGTCCTCTGTATATTTTAGAAATGAGTCCTTTGTCAGAGTCATTAGTTGAAAAGATTGTTTCTCAAATTACTACATTTCTTCTGATCTTGGTTACAGTGATTTTATCTGTGCAAAAGCTTTTTAATTTAATGTAGTTGAAATCATCTAGTTGGTTTTTTGATGATGTTCTCCAACTCTTTCTTAGTCATAAACTGCTCCCCTTTCCATAGATCTGACAGGTAAACTAATCCTTGATCTTCTAATTTGCTTATGGTATTGTTTTTTATGTCTAAATCTTGTAAGGTGTTAGGTATTGGTCTAATCTAAGTTTCTTTCATACTAACTTCCAATTTTCCCAGCAGTTTTTATCAAAGAAAGAGTTTTTATCCCAATAGCTGGATTCTTTGGGTTTATCAAACAGCAGATTATTATAATCATATCCTGTTTTTGCACCTAGTCTATTCCACTGGTCCACCACTCTATTTCTTAGCCAGTACCAAACAGTTGTGATGACTGATGTTTTATAATATAATTTTAGATCAGGTAGGGCTAAGCCCCCCTTATTTGGAACTTGTTTTCATTAAATTCCAGGAAATTCTTCACTTTTTATTTCTCCATATGAATTTACTTACAACTTTTTCTAACTCATTAAAGTAATTTTTTGGAATTTTTGATTGGTAGGGCACTAAACAAGTAGTTTAATTTTGGTAGAATTTTCATGTTTATTATATTAGCTCTACCTATCCATGAGCAGTTGATATTTGCTCAGTTATTTAAATGTGATTTAATTTGTGTGAGATATGTTTTATAATTCTTTTCGGAAAGTTTCTGAGTCTGTCTTGGCAAATAGACTCCCAGGTATTTTATATTGTCTGAGGTTACTTTGAATGGGATTTTTCTTTCTAGCTCTTCTTGCTGTATCTTGCTAGACGTATATAGAAAAGTTGAGGATTTATGAGGGTTTATTTATAACCTGCAACTTTGCTAAAATTCCTAATTGTTCCCATTTGGTTTTTGGATAATTTCTTGGGATTCTCTAAGTATAGAAAGAGTGAGAGTTTTGTCTCTTCCTTCCCAATTCTAATTCCTTTAATTTCTTTTTCTACTCTAATTGCTGAAGCTAACATTTCTAATACAATATTGAATCATAGTAGTGATAATGGGTATCCTTGTTTCACCCCTGATCTTATTGGGATTGCCACTAGCCTCTCCCCATTGAATATAATGTTTGTTGATGGTTTCAGATTGATATTGCTTTTTATTCTAAGAAACAGTACATTTATTCCTACACTCTCTAGTGTTTTTACTAGGAATGGGTGCTGTATTTTTTCAAAAGGTTTTTCAACATCTATTGATATGGTCATATAATTTCTGATAGGTTTATTGTTGGTATAATTGAGTATACTAACCGCTTTCCTAATATTGAACCAACCCTGCATTCCTGGGATAAATCCTACTTGATTAAAATGTATTATCCCAGTGATAACTTGTTGTAATTGTTTTCCTAAGATTTTATTTAAGATTTTTGCATCTATATTCATTAGCAAGATAGGTCTATAATTTTCTTTCTCTGTTTTAACTCTTCCTGGTTTAGATATCAGCACCATATTGGTTTCATAGAAAGAGTTAGGCAGTGTTCCAACTTTCCCTATTTTCCCGAATAGTTTATATAGAATTGTAACCAAATGTTCCTTAAATGTTTGGTAGAATTCACTTGTGAATCCATCGGGTCATGGAGATTTTTTTCTTAGGGTGTGCAGAAATTGCTTGTTGAATTTCTTTTTCTGAGATAGGTTTATTTAGGTATGGCATTTAATCTCCTTTTCATTTAACCTGGGCAACTTATATTTTTGTAAATATTCATCCATTTCACTTAGATTATCCAATTTATTGGCATAGAGTTGGGCAAAAAAATTTAGAATTATTACTTTAATTTCCTCCTCATTGGTGTTGAGTTCCACATTTTTCATATATATATGATACTAGCAATTTGGTTTTCTTCTTTCTTTTTTTAAATCAAATTGACCAGAGGTTCATCAATTTTATTGGTTTTTTCATAAAACCAAGTTTTGGTTTTGTTTATTAATTCAATAGTTTTTTTTTTGCTTTTGCTTTTATTTATTTCTCCTTTAAATTTATAGAATTTCTAATTTGGTATTTAATTGTGGATTTTTAATTTGTTCTTTCTATTTTTTTAGTTGCATATTTAGTTCATTGATTTCCTCTTTCTCTAATTTATTCATGTATGAATTTAACGATATAATATATCCCCTGACAGCTGCGTTCAGTGAATCCCATAGGTTTTGGTATGTTGTTTTATTATTGTCATTAACTAGGATAAAATGATAAATGCTTTCTATAATTTGTTTTTTGGTCCACTCATTCTTTAAAATGAGGTTATTCAGTTTTCAATTGGTTCTGGGTCTATACCTCCTTGGCCCAATATTGCATATAACTTTTATTGCATTGTGATCCGAGAGAGATGTATTCACTGTTTCTTCCTTTCTGCAGTTGATAATTAGGTTTTTATGTCCTATTACATGGTCAAGTTTTCTATAAGTTTCATGTACTTCAGAGGAAAAGGTATATTCTTTTTTATCCCCATTCAATTTCCTCCATAAATTTACCATATTTAGGTTTACTAACAATCTATTTACCTCCTTAACTTCTTTCTTGTTTATTTTATGATCAATTTATCTAGATCTGAGAGTGGGAGGTTGAGGTCTCCCACTAGTAGAATTTTGCTGAGTATGTCTTCCTGTAGTTCATTCAGCTTCTCCTCTCTAAGAATGTTGATGCTATCCCATTGGGTGCACACATATTCAGTTTTAAATAACTTTATTGACTATGGTACCTTTTAGGAGGATGAAATTCCTCCCTTATCTCTTTTAATGCTATCTATTTTTGCTGCTGCTTTGTCTGAGGTAAGGATTGCTACCCCTGCTTTTTTCACTTCAGCTAAAGCAAAATATATTTTGCTCCAAACTTTTACCTTTACTCTATATGCATCTCTCTGCTTCAAATGAGTTTTTTGTAAGCAGCATATTGTAGGATTCTGGATTTTAATCCACTCTGCTATTCACTTACATTTTAGGGGAGAGTTCATCCCATTCACATTCAAAGTTATGATTACTAATCTTTATTGCCCTCCATGCTATTTTCTCTCTCTTTGAATTCCCCGCCTTTCCCCCCTTTATCCGTATTCCCCAGTATTTTATTTCTGAATATCACCCCCTTCAGTGTGTTTGCCCTCCTAAATCACCCCCTCCCCTTTCTTTACCCTTTCCCTTTTTTCCCTTTTCCCTTCCTTTTCTTAGTTCCCCTTTTCCCCCTCCTCCTCCCTATCTCAGTCCCCCCTCCCCTTTTCCCATTTTAATACTTAACAGGATAGAAGTTTTTTTAACTTAACTGAGTATGTGTTTAAGTTGAGTTTAAGCCAAGTTTGATGAGAACAAGATTCAGGTGTTTCCCATCTCATCCCTTCCTCCCCTCTATTACCATAGATATTTTGTACTTCTTGGTGTAATCAGATTTACCCCCTTCAATCCCCTCCCTCCTCCTGTCCCCCTTTTTAAGGAGGCAGTGTTTTTAAAATAATTCTGAGTCATAGAAAATTCTAAGTATCCATCACTTCTAGCTAAGTACATTCTATCTCATAGAGTTAAAATTCTTGAGAGTTAGTTGAGTATTTCTCCCAAGTGGGGTTATAGCCAGTTTCTTCCCATTGGATAGCAGTCTCATGGATAGGTCATGAATATCCATCACTTTGGGCTAGCTATATTCTCTCTGTTAGAGTTATAATTCTCAAGGGTTATGAGAATCTTTTTCCCCATGCTGGGATATAGCCAGTTTCATCTTATTGGATAGTAGTTTTTTTTCTTTTACGTCCCCCCTCTTTTTTTAACCTTTTCATGTGTCTCTTGAACCTTCTGTTTGATGTCCAAATTTTCTATTTAGCTCTGGTCTTTTCATCAGGAGTTTTTGGAATTCTTCCATTTCGTTAAATGTCCATCTTTTTCCCTGAAGAGAAGGCTCAGTTTTGTGGGATAGTGAATTCTTGGCTGCAATCCAAACTCCATTGCTCTTCAAAATATCTCATTTCAGGCCCTTGGATCCCTTAATGTTGATGCAGTCAGGTCCTGTGTAATCCTTACTGTGGCTCCTTGATATTTAAATTGTTTCCTTCTGGCTGCTTGCAGGATTTTCTTTTTTATCTGATAGTTCTGGAATTTGGCCACAACATTCCTTGGTGTTTTCATTTTAGGATATTTTTCTGGAAGGGATTAATGTATTCTTTCAATAACTACTTTGCCCTCTGGTTCCAGGATATCAGGGCAATTTTCCATCACTAGATCCTGTAATATTATGTCTAGGCTTTTTTTTCTCTTCAATGTTTTCAGGAAGTCCAATAATTCTCAGGTTGCCCCTCCTTGACCAATTCTCAAGGTCAGTGGTTTTGCTGATTGGGTATTTTAGATTTTCTTCTATTTTTTAGGGAGGAGTTATCTTCATTAACCTTTTGCAACTCATTTCCCAACTGGTCAATTCTACATTTGAAAGAGTTTTCCATTTGACCAATTGAAACTTTGAGAGAATTATTTTCTTTTTGCATCTGCCCAATTCAAGATCTGAGAGAATTATTCTCCTTTTGTATTTGTCCAATTGAGGATCTGAGAGATTTATTCTCCTTTTGTATTTGACTAATTGTATTTTCTAAGGATTTGTTTTCTTGTTGCAAGGTATCAATTGTCTCTCCCAAATTTTCCAGATGATTTTTAAATTCCTTCCTTATTTCCTCAAGGGAGTCTTTCTGTACTGGAGACCAGATCATATTCTCCTCAGAGGCTCTAGGACTCTCTGAGTTAGGGTCTTTTAATTCCAAGTATTTTTCTAAGGATCCACATTTTAGCTGACCTTTCTTCATTTTGCTAAGACCTTGTGTTGGGGGGCTGTTTCACAGGGTTTTGGTGTTGGGATAGCTAGAGGCTTTACTCACTGAGTGAAATTTCTCTGGTTGACCAGTAGTGGATGCTGGTTGCTTTCTCTAGAGTGTTTATGACTTTGATTGGGGTCTTCTCCCTTAGCGTGAAGGGAGGGGTTGAAGCTATTGAATCCTTTTGCCTTCAATTAATGGTGGGCTTTACCCTGGGGTGAGGTCATCCCTCTCCCTATTGTCAGCTGGGCTGGTTCTTCTACTCACACCCTGTGCCTGAGGTAGATGTAGTCTATGATTCTGTTTGTTTTGGGAAGAAGCCTCAGCTGCAATGGAGGAATAGACCCAGAGTTCCTCAGAGCAGAGGAGCCCAGGGATGGTGTCCACAGCTCTTCTGCACCAGAACTCTCCCTCTAGCCCTGTCCTCAATCTCCAGAGGGTCAGTGCCAACAACAGAGCCTGTGCTCCATAGTTGACTCCAGCCCCTATGGTCTAGCTTCACTGCTGATCAAGCAGATTTGGTAGATTTGGCCCTCAGGCTCCCCAGCTCCAATTCAACTGTTAATTTGGCTGATCAAGGGCTGATCTGCCTTCAGTGCCCCAACTCACCCACTGGAACTCACCTAAAGCTGCAGAAGACAAATCCTGAGGGAGATGTTCTTTATTTTCTTTTTTTTTTAGGTTTTTGCAAGGCAAATGGGGTTAAGTGGCTTGCCCAAGGCCACACAGCTGGGTAATTATTAAGTGTCTGAGACCGGATTTGAATCCAGGTACTCCTGACTCCAGGGACGGTGCTTTATCCACTATGCCACCTAGCTGCCCCAGTAGATGTTCTTTCTCCTGTCTTTTCTTTCTGGGTTTTGTGGGCCGGATTTCTGTTAAGAGGTTTGTTTCATATGATAGATGGGGAATGATCAGGAGACTTTAGAATTGTGCCTGTCTTCTCTCCGCCATCTTGGCCCTTGCTAACCTTTTCAAGAGGTGTTTGGCAAGAAGGAATTGTATATTCCAATGATTGGTATGAGTCCTGCAGTAAAAAACATCTATTTTGTACAAACTGAAGCTGCATGAAATCATAATTACTACTCCCACTATAGTTTCAAAATAGAACCTATAGAGTATAAACACATTAGCTTTATAGTGTAGGATATAGATGACTGGGAAAAGTGTTCCAACCCCTATGGCAGTTTCCAGAACACATAAGGACTGATTTTTGTAGTTAACAATTATGTCAGCAAACCAGTGAATGAAGCCTGAGAAGAACCCTTGAGAAGGTTGGCAGAAGATGAGCTTAGAGATACTGTCTCATTAATGTTTGCTAACAAACAGGTTTCCAATGCCAGGAATGCAATTGAAATCACAGAAAAATTTGGACTGCTTTCTTTTTGTATAGAAACTGGTACAATCCAAACCACTTGTGCCTCTAAGCAGAGAGGGGGTTTTCTGAAGGACTGAACTGCTTGTCCAAAGAGCTCTGAAACCAGAAATGAAACAGCAAAAATACATATTCCCCCTTTTCTTTGATCCCTCTTATTTCCTTCTATTTGTCCTTTGCTTTACTTTCAATAGGCTAATTGTGCTTCTTTGTGGCATAGTGTCAAAAGCTCTTTTTTCCTTTTCCTTGTCAGCGTATGCATTGCACCATGCTATAAATGTGGAAAATACAAGTCTGAAAACAGTTCTTATTGAATATAAATTGTTTTTACTTTCCAATGGGGCAGTTTCTAGCACTACTATACAATATTACTCAGCTTTTTTATTGTAAAAAATATCATCTCACCATTTAGTACTGGGTAGGGATTTTAAGCTGCAGGTTAAAGTGTAACAGCAAAGCCAAATCCTCCCTTTATTGGCTTGTGAGGTCTACATTGACTCCATTTTGGTGAATGGTTTTTAACCTGAACTTAGTATAATTTTTTAAATAATAAAAAATTAATAAAGACAAGTAAAACTCTTGAACACATGGAACAGAAAAAATATGTTTAGTGTAGCTTTTGCTGTAACAACTTTAATACTAGATCATTGTAATTGTCAGTAGTGTTTCTCTTTTGAAACTTGAGAAATGATGATAAAAATCAAGCAAGTGATTGATTTTGCATGGTTAAAATAGTGATCTATGTAATGCCATGACTTTGTATCTTTTTTTAAAGAAAGATTTTATTTTGAATTTTACATATTTTCCTCTAATTTTACTCCCCCCCCCAGAAGGTAGTCTGTTAGTCTTTACATTGTTTCCATGGTATACATGATCTAAGTTGAATATGATGTCAGAGAAAACTTATCCTTAAGGAAGAAACATAAAGTATAAGAGATTGCAAAATTATATAATAAGATGTTTTTTTTTAAATTAAAGTTAATAGCTCTTGGTCTTTGTTCAAACTCCACAATTCTTTCTTTGGATACAGATGTTATTCTCCAATGCAGATACCCCAAGATTGTGCCTGATTGATGCACTGATGAAATGCACAAGTCCATTAAAGTTGACCATCACCCCCCTGTTGCTGTTAGGGTGTACAGTGTTCTTCTGGTTCTGTTCATCTCACTCAGCATCAGTTCATGTAAGTCCTTCTAGGCTTCCCTGAATTCCCATCCCTCCTGGTTTCTGATTGAACAATAGTGTTCTATGAAATACATATACCATAGTTTGTTAAGCCATTCCCCAATTGAAGAACATTCCTTTAATTTCCAATGCTTTGCCACCACAAACAGGGCTGTTGTAAATATTGTTGTACAATTGATATTTTACCCTTTTTCATGATCTCTTCAGGGTATAGACCTAGTAGTGGTATTGCTGGATCAAAGGGTATGCATATTTTTATTGTCCTTTGGTTTTAATTCCAAATTACTCTCCAGTAAACTTGGATCATTTCACAGCTCCACTAACTATGTATTAGTGTCCCAGATTTCTCACATCCCTTCCAACATTGATCATTGTCCTTTCTGTTCATATTTACCAATCTGATTGGTGTGAGGTGGTACCTCAGAGATGCTTTAATTTGCATTTCTCTAACAAGTAATGATTTAGAGCAATTTTTCATATGACTATGGATCTCTTTGATTTCCTCATCTGTAATAGTATTTTTTTCTTTGAGGTTTTCTTAGTAACTATTTTCATAGGCTTGGTTTGTTTTTTGAGTTTATATCTTGGTCTTCTCTGATGAGATAGTAGTTTTTAATGGTTAAACTCTTTTTGTTGTTGTTGTTGTTCAATTTCCTGGTCAATTTCTTTATATTTTATGTTAAAGTTGAGCTTTGTTCACTGGGGTTGGGAGGCATTGTCTCAAGCTTCACTCTTAAGTCTTGTGTTTCTATTATCAAAACTAGTTCTGGAATTCTGAAAATTCTGCTATTTGCAATGTATTATCTAGGGAGAGTTGAGGTCACTGATTTTCTGGTCTGAATTCTAGTCTTTAACCAGGAAGAGACCTTGCTCTCTTGTAGCTATAAGTGCTAGTTCTCTTTTCCATTCTGGGATTTTGACCAAGTCTTCTACTTTCCTGAAGACACTAGCACTAGTGTTTCTCACTGTATTAGAATTGAGATCACTGTGCCTATGTCCCTGTGCCTTTAAGTGCTGGTACTCCTCTTCACCAGGGAGCTGCAACTTAAAACTGAATAAGAGCATTGCAACATGGTTTTATATCCAGTGATAGCAATAGACACACTTTAATCTTTCTTTCTTTTCTAGATTATTATTTTTATTATTATTTGTAAATATTAATTTATTTTTTCCAACTGCTTATAAAGCTATTTTTCAACATTCATATTTTTACAAAATTTTAAATTCTCAATTTTTTCTCTCTCAGCCTCTCATCTTTCCTACCCAAGAAGGTAAGGAGTCTGAAAAAGGTTATACATGTGCAATCATGTTAAAGTATATCTCCACGTTAATCATGTTGTAAAAAAAAAAAACAGAAAAAAGGGCAAAAAATGAAAAAAACAAAGAAAGTGAAAATAGTATGCTTTGATCTGCATTCTGATCCCTTTGATCTTTCTCCCGGAATGGATAACATTTTCTATCATTAACCTTTTGCAATTGTCTTGGATAACTGTATTCCTGAAAAGAGTTGGGTCTATTATAGTTGGTCATCCTGCAATGTTGATTTTATTATGTAAAATGTTCTCCCGGTTCTGCTTACTTTACTAAACATCAGTTCAGAAGTCTTTCAGGTTTTTCTGAAGTCCACTTTCTCATTATTTTGTAAACCTCAATAGTATTTCATTACATTCATACGTCATTTGTTCAGTCGTTCCCCAAATGATGGGCATTCCCTCAATTTCCAATTCTTTTTCACCACAAAAAGTGCTACTTTAAATATTTTGTATATGTAGGTCTTTTTCCCTTTTTTTAATGATCTTTATAGAATACAGAACTAGTAGTGGCATTGCTGGATCAAAGGTACAAGAGTCTGAAATGGAAAGAATAAAAGAATTGTCTTAGAATATCAAAGTTGGAGGGGTTTTTAGAGATTATTTAGTCCAAAACTTACATTTTATATGTGAGGCAACAGATGCCCCAGAAAAGAAAATTACTTACCCAATGTCACACAACAAGATAGTGATCAAGTATGCACTAGATTCTAGGTATCTTGTTTCTATGGTCTATCATATTTATTTTGATATGTTTGGGATAATTGAAACTGGTGAACTTTTAATCATATCATAAACTATAGAGCTATAAGAACATTCTTTTTTTTACTTCAACCTCTAAATCCTCTAAATAATTCATGTATCTTTATCAATACCGTTGAATTCATATTTGTTAAAGTGGGCTATTTGTATTTCTATATTTCCAGACATATCTCTCAGGCATAAGCTCCAATCCCAAACTATAGTTTACTTCATTAATCATCTCTTTAAAAAATATTTCATGAGAAGCAATATTATACATCAAAACAAACAACTATGATTGTCTGGTGACTATTTACATTTAAGCTTAAATAATTTTAATGCATTGATTACCACAATACTTTTTCAGTTTCTCTGTCCAAATCTTTAGCAGATTTCAATGTTGTATTCGTTTTAATTCTTTCTTCCTATAATTATAACTGTGTACCCTATTCATCTGCTTCTCTTTTATAGGGGTTATGCTATTTCTGAAATATCTTTACAACTTTGTTCATATTGCTTCTATTGTTCACCTTAATTACTTTGCTGTACCTCATTATTTTTGTCACAGTTTATTTAAATGCTCTTATTGTTCAACATTTAAATCATTTATAATTTTTTCAATCTATATAATGTAGATATAAAAATCTTTGAACAGAACACTCCCATTTGCCTCTCAGAATAATAGTAATATTAATACTAGAAATAATAGCAGGAATAAGTTAACAAAGCATTTATTAAACAGCTACCATGTACCTGGTCCTACGCCAGGCACATTAAAGATATTATCTCCCTTGATCATCATAACAGATCTTTGAAAGAATGACTACTATTATTCTAATTTTATAGTTAAGGAAATTGAAGCAGATGTAGTTAAAATGCCCTAGATCTTTCATCGAATAAGTGTGTGAGGTCAAATTTGAACTCAGGTCTTCCTGACTCCAGGTCCAGCCTTGACAGTAGGACATTAATAATAAGAAATAGCTAATGGGCGGAGCCAAGATGGCAACATGAAGGGATCAAGTCTTAGGAGCTCTCTGATAAAAACTCAAAAACTAAGGACTCTAACTAAACTTTCGAGAGACAGAACCCACAAAGAGAACCAGTGAGGCAGTTCTCTGACTCAATGTAACCTGGAAAAGAATGCCCGCTGGAGGGAGGGGTGGCCCCCCAGAGCGAAAGAACTTCAGCCTCCCTGAAGCAGCCCCAGGGCGCTGGGAGCCGTGGCTCACAGCAGTGGGGGAGTCTCCTGAGCTGCACCCTGGGGAGCACCGGGCACAAAGTGGGGGAACAGCGGGGGACCTCTGCCAGAGTGAGCACCTGGAGCCCAGCCCTCAGGGAGCACAGCAAGCAGCTTGGTCTTTCCCCAGCCCTGATCCAGGAAACAGAAGCAGGAGAGCCAGTAAGCAGGAGCCTCCAGGGCAACCATTGAGCTGAGGGAGGGGAGTGAAGAGAGAGAGACTGCAGAGTTCTTTTGTTTTCTGCCTCTGGAACAGGACTCTGGGGCTCTGAACACATTCAGATACTGATCGCAGTCTAGCGCCCCCTCCCAATAGAACAGCAGCAGCCCCCCATCTTGGCCCCATGGCAGAGAGGGGGGTACATATAGTCATTCACAGACCAGGATGGAGGACAGAGCCTCACACACTGAGACCCTTGTGGGAGTGCCCCAAAAGCTCAGGAAGCACCCCAAAACCAGGCCCAGGCTGGGAAAATGAGCAAGCAGAGAAACAAAAGCAAGACTATTGAAAAATATTTTGCAAATGAGCCCAAGAATGATCAAAATACTCAGTCTGAAGATAAGGAAGCACAAACACCTGCATCTAAAGACTCCAAGCAAAACAGAAATTGGGCTCAGGCTATGACAGAGCTCAAAAAAGACTTTGAAAATCAAATGAGGGGGTTGGAAGAAAAACTGGGAAAAGAAAGGAGAGAGATGCAGGAAAAACATGAAAATGAAGTCAGCAGCTTAGTCAAGGAAATCCAAAAAAATGCTGAAGAAAATAGCATGCTAAAAACCAGCTTAGGTCAAATGGATAAAACAGTTCAAACAGTTATTGAGGAGAAGAATGCTTTAAAAAGCAAAACTGGCCAGATGGAAAAAGAGATAAGAAAACTCTCGGAGGAGAACAAATCCTTCAGACAAAGAATAGAATTCAGAAAGATTGATGAATTTACCAGAAATCAGAAATCAATACTTCAAAACCAAAAAAATGAAAAATTAGAAGAAAATGTGAAATATCTCATTGAAAAAACAACTGATATGGAAAACAGACTTAAGAAAGATAATTTAAAAATTATTGGAATACCTGAAAGTCATGATCAGGAAAAGAGCCTTGACATCATTTTCAAAGAATTACTACAGGAAAATTGCCCTGATATTCTAGAAGCAGAGGACAAAATAGAAATGGAGAGAATCCACCGATTCCCCCCCCCCCCCCGAGAAAGAGATCCCAAAAAACCAACCCCTAGGAATATTATAGCCAAGTTCCAGAATTCCCAAGTCAACAAGAAAATATTACAAGCATCCAGAAGGACACAGTTCAAATATCGTGGAGCTGCAGTAAGGATCACACAGGACTTAGCAGCAACTACATTGGAAGCTCCTAGGGCTTGGAATACAATATAACAGAAGGCAAAAGAGCTTAGAATTCAGCCAAGAATGAATTACCCAGAAAGGCTGAATGTCCTCTTCCAGGGAAAAAGATGGACTTTCAATGAGCCAGGGAATTTTCAAAGGTTCTTTTTGGAATGGCCAGAGCTGAACAGAAGGTTTGCTCTTTAGATACAGGACTCAGGTGAAGCATGGAGATTGGAGGAGAGGGGGGAAATATGAGGGACTTAATGAGGATGAACTGCATGTATAGAAAAATGATACTGATAATATTCATATGAACCTTCTCAGTTAATAGAGCAGGTAGAGGGAGATTTTATAGTTGAAGCACAGGAGAAAGCTAAATTTGAAGATAAAATATTGTGCAAAAATGGAGTCAATAGAAAAAAAGGGAAATGGAATGGGAGAAAGAAAAAGGAGAGGGGGAATAGGCCAAGATATTTCACATAATAAGATTTTGTATTACAATGAGCTATTGCAATGATATGGAAGGGGGAGGCAAGGGGGAATGAGGGAACCTTTGCTCTCATCAGAGATGGCTAGGAGAGGAAACAGCAAATATACTCAATGGGGTATAGACATCTGGAGTAAGAAGGAGGGGGGGAGCAGGGGGAAGGCGTGGGGAATGTGAATAAAGGAGGAGAGGATGGACCATGGGGGGAAAGTGTTCAGATATAACACATTTTCTTTTTTACTTCTTGCAAGGGGCTGGGATTGGAAGGCCTGCCCAGGACCATAGGACCAGGTGGATTCTGGGCCTAAGGGATGGTATGGGGGCTCAGGGCTTCTTGGCCCCAGGACCAGGGATCTGTCTGCTGTGCCACTCAGTGACCCTAAAGCAGAGTCAGAGTGAAAGGAGAGAGAAAATATAGTACATGGTAGTGGAGAAATAAGAAAGGAAGGAATTGCGATCTGCAATGGCAACGTTGGAAAAATATGGAAGTAACTTTTGTGATGGACTTATCATAAACAATGTGATCCACCCATGACAGAGTTGTTGGTGTTGGAACAAAGACTGAAAAAAAAATAATAAAAAAAGAAATAGCTAATATTTTTGATAGAATTTATTTTTGTATCTGGTACTTTGTGAAGTACTTTTACAAGCATTATCTCATTTTTTTCCCTCACAGTAATATTGGGAGGTAAGTATTCTTATTATTTACATTTTACAGTGGAAGAAAATGAGGTAAACAAAAGTGAAGTGACTTGTCCAAGGTCACACTGTTAGTAAATGTCTGAGGCCATTATTTGAATTCAACTCTTCCTGACTTCAGGTTCATTTGCCTTGTTTTGCTTAAAATCACACAGTCAATATGAGGCAAAGATAAGCCTTTAATCCAGGTCTTCTTAATTTCTAGACCATTCTTTATCTATTAAATTATTCTGCCCCTAGAATTTACATTCTTTTTTATACTTTTGGCAAGTTTATTAGAGTTGATTCAGAAGGATTCCTACCAAGGTTAGTTGAATTCATTTTCTGAAGTATCTTGATTAAGTTTGATAAAAAACTTAAATAAGGTTTCCCTTTCCAATTGAGGTTATTGTTTAATGATTGACAGAGCTGATAAGAGAGGCCAACTCCAGGGGAGTGATCAGACATGTGTTGTTTCAAATGGTACTCTTTAATGAGCAAATGGCAGCAGTCTGTTGATCTTTCATTTTTTGATCCTGTATATTCTTCTTTCTGAATGTAGTTTTGTAAAAATGGAGCCATTTTGAGTTCTCCCCTTAGTCATCTTAATTTAGTTAGCAGATCCTGTTCAGTCTTTCAGATGTCTTTCTTCTCTTCCTTTTCCACAGATACCACCTCAGATATAAACTTCATTATCTCATATGAGGTCTAATATATCAGTCAACTGAGTGTTTCCCTGATCTCCATTTTTGTCCTCTCTCTAGTTCATCCATCATTAAGTACCAGCACAGCTTTCAAACATTATTTTCACCATGTAATTGGTTTGGTTAGACACTATAGTGACCCTTTGTTCTTTAAAGGAATGTCTGAGGGGTGGCTAGTTGGTGCAGTGGATAAAGCACTGGGCCTGGAGTCAGGAGTACCTGGGTTCAAGTCTGGTCTCAGACACTTAATAATTACCTAGCTGTGTGGCCTTGGGCAAGCCTATTAAACCCATTTGCCTTGCAAAAAAACCCTAAAAAAATAAAAAATAAAAATAAAAAAAGGAATGTTTGAGTCCCTTCAAAGGTGTTGTGAAGATCAAATGGAAAACTGAATATAAACTGTAATATAAAAAATGTAATATAAACTGTAAAAAACAATATAAATGCTAGTTGTTGTTCTAAAATTGGCAGTTCTGCAGTCAGATGATCATTTATTCTGTGAACTTTCTATTGGAGTATTGTTGAGCCCAAGCAATGTTCATAGAGACAAGGAGGTAGGGGATAGTATTATGTAGGTAAATGTTGAATAATGGTTTTCTCAGGGAAAAGAAAAGTTTGCAAACAATATAAATTTTTCCTACATTACTAGAATTTACTTGAATCCAGACAATCATGAAAAAAATAATTCCCTGGTTTGAAGTGATTGCTATTTCTGAGATGTCAATACTCATACCAAATATTTAATAATGGACTCTAGCAAACATTTTAGAACTGGCTCCAATTCTTTCCTGCTTAACACTTAAGGACAATGATATTGTTACCCTATGAGGAAAGGTAAGTAATCTGAGAAACAGAAAGGGAGAAATTATTGGAAATTTTGCCTAACTGGAATATTTTCTATTTCTTAGCTTTATAAAAGCTAAAGTCTGGTTTCTGGATTACTGTTTTTCTGATTCTATTTTTTTGTTTATCTGTGTTTTGTATTTCCTAGGGAAGAGTCCCATGGAATACTTTTGATCAGAAATTAGCAATTTCCCTTTCAAATTGACCACTTCGAAAGGACCAATTCTCTGATTATAGTATATCCAACTCTGATAGTGAAGTTTCTAAACTTATTTTTACAGCCTCGCTAAAATAGCAATTTTTTCTGATCTGTCCACGAAGCCTAAGCGCCTTCCACTCCCAGATTTTTTTTGAGTAGGTAAAAATAGATCATCTGTTTTCCTCTTTTCTTACTTAGTTTTAAATCATTAAATGAGTTTTGCCTCAATAAACTGAGGCCTGGGAAAAGACAGCTTAAAATGGTCTAAGTTTCCCACTGCATCTGGGGTCATCTCTAGTTGTTGCGACTCATGTCTTACTCACTGGACTCAGATGATTAGAGGATTGAGTGAGGTTGGTGACTTTCACTTAAATCCAATTTATTTGCAAGTCAAGACATCACCCTCCTGATGTCTTTGGTCTTCTTCTAGAATTAAGGACAAACAACAACAAATTCATTAAGGATTCATTGCATATCTTTAGCATGACTAACAATGCTTAGAATAGAACTGCTGAAATCTAGTAAATTAAAGTTATAGCAAAGTGTAAAGCTATTTAATATTTGAAAACAGACTTTGTTCAGCTTTCTTTCCCTTGTGCTCCACCAAATCTCTTAAGGTATTTGGTTGATTTTTTATTGATTAATAAATCACAAATAATAATGATAACTCAGCCTAAAAATTAATTCAAAGTTTAGAAAATACTTTTGTTATAATAACCTGGTAAATTATTTTAAATGACCTACTTAACTTAATATTTTTGTCTATGGTGTCCCATAGATCTTGAATACCTTCCTCACTCAGCTTTGTCCATTACAATCTTACCCATTCTTCAACGATCATTTCAGATATAATTCTGACCAAGAGGTTGCCCATGTATCCTCATCAGAAATAATATTTTCCTGATTTGAATTTTCATAGATCTTTGGTTATGTTTCATCTATGTGCATATAACACTCTATTTTGCATTGATCAATTAATTAAAAATCATTTATTGGATACGTACTGGGTGACATGCAGTAAGATAGCTTCTATAGATACAGAGAAAGGAACTTACATTCTACTGGGGATATAATTTGTATACAGATTCATGATGTATATAGCATATGCATAAAAAGTAAAGCCAAGAAAATTATGGAGAAGTAGACAATTGTAAGGAGGAGGATGAGATAAGGCTTGTTTGAGCTGAGCTCTGAAGAAAATTGTAACTCTTAAGAAGCAGAGTTGAAGAGGAAGAGAATTCCGCAGATGGAAGACAACTTGTGCAAAAGTTGGAGATAGGAAATGGAGTGTGAAATATAAGGAAGAGGACGAAGATAAGTTTTACTGGAACATAAATTCTGTGAAGGAGAGCATTGTGTAAAGAGACCAGAAAGTTAGACTGGGGGGGGCGGAGTCAAGATGGCGACAAAAAGGGATGGAGTCTTCGGTACTCTCTGATAAAACTTTGAAAGTAAGGAATCTAACTAAACTTTTGAGAGACAGAACCCACAAAGGGACCCAGTGAGGCCGTTCTCCTACTCAAGGTACCCTGGAAAAGAGCAGAAAGGCTCTGCTCCCTGGGTTGGAGGGGCGGCCCGCCAGAGGGGTGGCCCGCTAGAGCCAAAGAACTTCAGCCTCCCGGAGGCAGCCCCACGGCGCTGGGAGCCACAGCTCACAGCAGTGGGGGAGTCTCCTGAGCTGCACCCTGGGGAACACTTGGTACAAAGTGGGGGAACAGTGGGGGAGCTCTGCCAGAGCAAGCACGTGGAGCCCAGCCCTCAGGGCACACAGCAAGCATGCAACTTAGTCTTTCAGCAGCCCAAATCTGGAAACAGAAGCAGGTGGAGCCTGTAAGCAGGAGCCTCCAGGGCATGAGCCCATTGAGCTGAGGGAGGGGAGTGAAGAGAGAGACTGTAGAGCTCTGTCCTCTGCTCCTGGAACAGGACTCTGGGACTCTGACCACATTCAGATCCTGATAGCAGTCTAGGTCCCCCCATAGAAGAGCAGGCCCTCCCACCTCAGCCCCGTGGCGTGGGGGGGGTGCGTATGGTCAATCACAGACCAGGAGGGAGGACAGAGCCTCACACACTGAGACCCTTGTGGGAGTGTCCCAAAAGCTCAGGAAGCACCCCAAAACCAGGCCCAGGCTGGGAAAATGAGCAAGCAGAGAAACAAGAGGAAGAACAATGAGAAATATTTTGCATATGAGCCCAAGAAGGATCAAAATAGTCAGTCTGAAGATGAGGAAGCACAAGCTCCTACATCTAAAAACTCCAAGAAAAAACAGAAATTGGGCTCAGGCTATGGCAGAGCTCAAAAAAAGACTTTGACTATCAAATGAGGGAGTTGGAAGAAAAACTGGGCAAAGAAAGGAGAGAGATGCAGGAAAAACATGAAAATGAAGTCAGCAGCTTAGTCAAGGAAATCCAAAAAAAATGCTGAAGAAAATAGCATGGAGAGAATCCACTGATCCCCCAGAGAAAGAGATCCCAAAAAACCAACCCCTAGGAATATTATAGCCAAATTCCAGAACTCCCAAGTCAGAGAGAAAATATTACAAGCATCCAGAAGGACACAGTTCAAATATCGTGGAGCTGCAGTAAGGATCATACAGGACTTAGCAGCAACTACATTGGAAGCTCGTAGGGCTTGGAATATAATATACCAGAAGGCAAAAGAGCTTAGAATGCAGCCAAGAATCAACTCCCCAGCAAGGCTGAATGTCCTCTTTCAGGGAAAAAGATGGACTTTCAATGAGCCAGGGGAATTTCAAAGGTTCCTTTTGGAATGACCAGAGCTGAACAGAAGGTTTGATCTTCAGATACAGAACTCAGGTGAAGCATGGAGATTGGAGGAGAGGGGGGAAATATGAGGGACTTAATGAGGATGAACTGCATGTATAGAAAAAATGATACTGATAATATTCATTAATAATATTCATTAATAGAGCAGGTAGAGGGAGATTTTATAGTTGAAGCACAGGAGAAAGCTAAATTTGAAGATAAAATATTGTGCAAAAATGGAGTCAATAGAAAAAAAGGGAAATGGAATGGGAGAAAGAAAAAGGAGAGGGGGAATAGGCCAAGATATTTCACATAATAAGATTTTGTATTACAATGAGCTATTGCAATGATATGGAAGGGGGAGGCAAGGGGGAATGAGGGAACCTTTGCTCTCATCAGAGATGGCTAGGAGAGGAAACAGCAAATATACTCAATGGGGTATAGACATCTGGAGTAAGAAGGAGGGGGGAGCAGGGGGAAGGGGTGGGGATGTGCATAAAGGAGGAGAGGATGGACCATGGGGGGACAGTGTTCAGATACAACATATTTTCTTTTTTACTTCTTGCAAGGGGCTGGGATTGGATGGTCTGCCCAGGACCATAGGGCCAGGTGGATTCTGGGCCTAAGGGGTGGTATTGGGGCTCAGGGCTTCTTGGCCCCAGGACCAGGGATCTGTCTGCTGCACCACTCAGCGACCCTACAGTAGAGTCAGAGTGAAAGGAGAGAGAAAATATAGTACATGGTAGTGGAGAAATAAGAAAGGAAGGAGTTGTGATCAGCAATGGCACTGTTGGAAAAATATGGAAGTAACTTTTGTGATGGACTTATCATAAACAATGTGATCCACCCATGACAGTAGTTGTTGGTGTTGGAACAAAGACTGAAGCACATTCTTTATTATTACTACTTGGGGGAGGGTGCAGGGCCAATGGGGCTGGGTGGCCTGCCTGGGGCCACATAGCAGGGTGATCTTCGGGTGTCTGAGGCCAGATTTGGACCTGGGTGCTCCTGGCTCAAGGGCCAATGCTCTGTCTACCACCCGGCCACCCCATTATTACTATTTTATTTTATTTTGGATCTTTTTTCCCTTCTTTTTGGTTTTTGCAGGGCAGTGGGGATTGGGTGGCTTGCATGTCATATGGTTGGGTGATTGTTGGGTCTATGGGGCTGGATGTAGCCTCAGGTGTTCATGGCTCTAGGGCTTGTGCTTTGTCCATTGCACCATCTGGCCATACCTGCAATTATTACTATTTTTTTTAATTTTAATTTTTTTCTCTCCCCTTTACTTTATTGCCCAAGCAAGTCTATATCATGGGGGGAGGGGTATTTTGTTTACTCTTAAACAAGAATATTTTATTAATGTAAAAAATGCATTTGTACAAAATGAGAATAAAAAAATTAAAAAATAGAAAGTTAGACTGCAGACATTTTCATTGTAAAAGACTGTAAATGCCAAATAAAAGATTTTGAACTTGAGTTTAGAGGCAATTCGAATTTCTTGAACAAAGTATAGGGAGAATATTATCATAATAACTAATTTTTTAATAAAACCACTGAAGTAATTGAATTTTGAATGTATTGGTGTTCTGAGAGATAAGACTAACAAACCTAATAGTAGACTATACTAATACTCCAGATGGTAAATTATGGGGCTTGCATTTGGATGGTAGTAGTGTCAGAGGAGAGAAGAGGAATCATTTGAGAATTGTGGCAGATGCATTATGAAGGCCTTGGTAACAGATCAAATGTGGAGTGGGGAGTGAGAGGTGTGATGAGAAGAGGATGATACCTAGATCATGAGCCTGCAATACTGGGAGAATGATATTGCCCTCAACAGTAATAGGGAAATTTTGAGGACTCAGTGTTTAGAAAGAAAAATAGTGAGTTTGTTTTTGAATCTTAAATTTAAGATGACCACTGGACATCTATTTTGAGATATTTGAACAGTAGTTGGATAGAGAAAATTGCAAGTCAGCACAGAAATTAGGGCAGGATAGTAGTTGAGAATCACTGGGCTATCCTTCATGTGATATAGAATATTAATGTGGATTCAATGCCCTGTGTGTGATGCACCATCTACTTTAGAATTGTGATAGAAAAGGTGAAAATTTGGCTATAGTGTAACATATAACCCAAATTTTAAAAAAATGCAAGCCTAAAAGATTTCAATGAAAAAATAGGTAAGATGAGAATGACCAAAAGTTCTTTAGGGAAAATCAGCCCAGAAGAGATAAGGATTTCTTATGATTGAAATTATAGATTTATTAAGGAAACAATTTTGGTGAGGAAGGAAAGGGGATCTTTTCTAAAGAAACCAATAGGAGTGTACAGGGAACTCATCAGAATACTTAAATTTTTAGAAAGACAAGTAAAGAAAATGAAAGCTATAGTCTGGAAATATGAGTGACAGGGTACTAAGTCTCAGAATGACCTGAGAGTGTCAGAGAAAGCAATGTACAGCAACTGTTATTTTTATGTCTGTTTAGGCAAAAGAGAAAACTCATAAAAAGCATAGAACTGCTGCTCAGAATAGTTGGGATAATGACAAAGCTGATAGGGAGAATAAAGTTCCCTAACTATTATTTTTGCTTCTTTTTTAATCTGCTGAGAGGAATGAGCTTTGGATTGAAAAGATTAGAACAAATTTTGACAACAGGAATTAAATTATGCAAGTTATCTCAAAAGAGCTCCTAGCTGTCCTCTATGAGTTTCATCATCAGGTTTGTACTTCTTTCCAGAGTACCAAAAGACCTGCAATTATGGTGTTATTGAGTCATTATCAGTGATCTTCAAAAGATTGGAAACAATTAGAGAATTATTTTAGGATTGGATAGTGGCACATATTGACAAAATGGAAGAAATTAAATGTACAAATGGCAAGAGAATGAGTTAAGAAAATTTTAGAACAAATGAAATTTGCTTATTATGTTTATATGTAAAATATTTATACAGGTTATAAAAACAACTTCACAATTGGTGAGACATGGCTAGACAGAAGTTTGTCTGGAAGTTTTTATGAATTGCAAGCTCAATATAAATGAACAACATGATATGGCAGCCAAAGGATGTAATATAATCTTAGTCTCAAACTATACAATGACCAGATGATGAGAGGTGCAGGAGAGGAAGAGGTCTAAGCTGATAAATAGTTACCAATTGAACAACATAATTTCAAAGTTTACATTGTCAAACAAGTAGATAAAAATGATTAGTAAAAACTTTATATATTTCAATTCACATTACTGAATGATGGAAGTTCTAATATAGTCAAAAAAGGCTATTTTTGCGATCAAGCAGTTTACATTCTGATGGGAGAATATAACATAATGGGACTGAAAAGTGAGGAATGAAAAGAAAAGATGGTACAAGTGGCAGTTATGATAGTGAAGTCCAGAAAGGGACAGATGACAAATTAGGAGAGGGATTAAGCATCACTTTCTTGGACTGTTCCTCAAAATGGAGGTCTCTGGAAGGGACTCAACAATAGGACAATGCATGAAGGGCTTATATGAGGATGAGAAGGCTACAGTACTGAGGGTATTTCAAGATTAAGAAAGCAGCTAATCAGAAGTATATTTTGGAGGACAAGGTAAAGGGTAATCCGTTGAATCGCTGTACTTCATATATAGCACTAAGATGATTGGGAACAAAAGGTTGGGAACTGGTGGTATAAGGGTTGGGTGATTTTTGCTTAACCATTCAGGGACATTGTATTACTTGAATTAGAAGAGTAAGTGATAGGCATTTTCTAGACATAGCATTCACAAAATCTTTTGACTCCGACTAACATCCTCAGGTTTTTTGATTGACAGAGACTCCTTTAATTTTATTTCAATTTTTTGGAAAAATCTTGTAGATGAGCTACTGTTATATAAGTCTTTGACCTTGGACAAAGTCACAAAAGGAATTGGCAACTATTGGAAGCTGTGGTGCTGGGACCTGGTGTTATGATACTAGAGATAAGATATAGGATCAGACTTGAATCCTAGATATGAGGATATGATGCTTGAAACTCAAGTCTGGAGATGAAATACATGTCAAGTACAACTTTGGTCTTGGATTGCATCTAGTGTAGTTAAGTGTCTTTTCCCTAGACATAGCACAACTGCAACATTGATGAAGTGAGTCTAGGCAGAGGAGTTTCCTGGTCACCTTGAGACCTGTCCACCTTACCTTCTTCTGTGTGGAGTTTCAAACCTTACTGAGTTTTGGTGGGGCAAAAAAACCCCATCTTAAATGGACCCTGCAATGTCTCAGGCTGTGTGTGGGAGCCTTGAAGTATTTGGAACTGAGTGAACTGAACCTTGCTTCAAAATTACTTCATAATTCAATTCCTTTTGATTATTGAGAGAAATGTTTACCACATTATGTATGTCTTTGTCTTAACTGATGCTTTTAAATTTTACCTTTACTTTACAGATATGAACACATGGGTGCTTCAAAGACCTGAAGAGTCTCTGGGCTAGCATCCCTGTATTTAATTGGATCTATTTTAGTCTATTTCAATGTATTCCTTTTCACAAAAATACCTTCTCAGCTCTACTCTACTAGCAATAATTTATTCTCTATCCAGCATCTAATAACAATAAAAAAATCACCAACCCAGAGTCAAAGGACTTGGTTTCAAATTTCATCCCTGATACTTATTGCCTATGTGATCTACCTTCCCTGGGCCTCACTTTCCTCATACTAAAATGATGGGTTTTGGCTAGATAGGTTCCTGCTACCTCTAGGATCCTCTTATTCTTTGGAAGACTTCAGAGATAAGTTAAAATGCTGTTGTTCTTGCGTGTTAGAGGAAGAAGTGTTCTAGATGCAGTTCCTCCTTTCACAAAAGGAAAGGGTCTTTTACAAGTGTTATAGACTGAATATTATGTGGTAGTTTCTACCTAAAGGTCTTTCCATGTTATAAACTATTCTTGAGGATTCTACTATTGATTCGATGGAAATTCATTTTTCAAAATTGGAACTTCTCTCCTCTATTGAAAAGTACTGGCATAAGAACTTCCAGGTAAAGAACACTTGTTACCAATGTATGTCAATACTTTCTCAAAAACATAGGGTTAACTGACTTGCCCAAAATTATACAGCTAGGTTATTAATAAGTGTCTGAGGTTACATTTGAACTCAGGTCCTCCTGACACCAGGAATGGTTCTCTATTCCCTTGAGCCACCTAGCTCTCCCCTTACTTAATATTTAAAAATAATGTTTTCCCCATTCATCTATGCCCTTGTTCCCACCCAATAAGGAGTTGTTTCCTTTAGGGCAATGATAACATCATTAGAGCACAACATAATACCTTATCCGTGGTCGAGACCTAATAGATTCTTTTTGAATTGAGAGTTCTTGCAATAATCAATAAGACTCAAAGAATTATATATTGGATTTATAATGACTTTAGAAAATTTAAAGTGTTAAATGGACACAAAAATTAATTAATAATCATTAAACATTTATTAATCACTCATTATAAGGAAAGCATTGGGTTAGGTACTGGAGCAAGGGTTCTTCTTAAATTTATATCTTTGAATTTTTTTAAAACTATTTTAATGTCTATTTAAATAATATTGTTTTCTTCTTTAATCTAACATATTTTATTTTATGTATTTAAAAACCTGGATCTGAGAAGGGATCCATGGGAAAAAAAATTGAGAATGTCTGTATTGGGGAAACCCAAAGATAAATAAGACATGGTGATTGGACTCAAGAAGCCTATAATCTAGTACATAAAATGACATGTATTGGGATAATTACTGTATGAACAAGAATATAGAGAGTGCATAATAGTTTAAGTGTTATCAATGAATCAATCAAAAAGTAATCATTGTGGTATATAAAGCTGTAGTCAATGAAATGATTCCTACTTTAAAGGAACTCAGATAGCATACCAAAACCCCTCCATTAAAGTCAAGATAGTGTTATTTTGGAGAACTCACTTTCTTCTGGATAACTTCTTCTTGGAGAGATCAGGAAAGGATTTATGGAAGAGACTGCTTTGGGGCTAGACCTCAAAGATATAAATATATCTTTACCTGATATATATATATATATATGTGTGTGTGTGTGTGTGTGTGTGTGTGTGTGTATGAAAATATCATTTTCCTTACTCTTGTCATGCAATCCCTATGGTCGTTCACCTTTTCTTGTTTTCTTGGTCTCTATTTTTCATTTGAACTTCAAAAGCTTTCATTTTCAGTTTTAAGTTTCTGGAAGCATTACTTTCAACATTGTCCATAGTTGGTATTGGTGGTAGAAGATAGAGCTGAATTGTAAATATGTAATGACCAGAGTCTCCTTGTTATACCATAGATAAAATCTAGTACTGGGATATCTCTGTTATGTTTCCATGTATTTTTGGTTTGATTTGGAAAATTGTGGGAAAGCTTTTAATAATTATTCTTACTTTAAAACCTGGTAGCAATTATCCCCTAGATAGTATGTGGGAATGGGATGCTTTAGAAAGACTTCTCTGGTCAAGACCAGGATTGTAGAAAGAAAAAAAAAGTTGATATTTAGTCATATAAAAAGGAATAATTAAGAATTCCTAGAGATCATACTTTTACCATAGACTAGAACCACATTTGTAAATGAGACAGGTGTGTGAAAAGAATAAAACAGATTTAAGGAGAAATGCAGTCCATTTACCCACATTAGACTTAGTTTTGTGATAACTATTGTACTGAAAACTCTTATCACATCTGTGAATGAATTTGAAATATTTTCTAGCAAATTTGGAAGTTCAGATAGATCTTTACTGAATTTTTATCTATTAACTGAAGGATTTAACAAATGATTTTGACACAATGACTGACATAAAGCTGAGTGATAATGAATTGGTGGCCCAATCCATTCATTCTTTTTTGCTGGCTATGACACCACCACCTTCCTTGCTTCCAAGTTATGATCCCTCACTATGATACCCATCAGAGATTTCAAGAAGAGATAGATTCAATTCTGTCTAAGATGACGAGAACCTGAAGGAAGTAGAGAATCAGATGTTATCCCATCGCCTCCTACCTTCTATTCACCTACTTGCCTCACTTCTTAGTAAAGGTTTTGTGATAAGCCTGTTATTGAGTAAATAGCTAAGGCTATGTAAGAATGAGTTGAAAAGACAAAATCATTCTGAAGTACCCTATTTTATACAGCAACAAGCAACAACCCCTCCCCCCTAAAATAACTCTAAACAATCAATACAATCTCTTAGCAAAATAATGAAAAAGGAAATTTGTCTCTCATTCACAAGGCATGTTATGGTTTTTACCCCTATTTAATGGCATGTAGTTTTCATCTCCTCTTGTATCTCACTTAGTGTCTTGGCTTCTCATCTACCCTTTTATGTTTCCTCCCTTCCTGTTTATACCACTGCTCAGATTTTCATTAATCCATTGATGTGATTTATAAAAGTAATTATGGCTTCTTTCTACTTTTAGAAAAGATTTTTTTGACATTGGAATCTGTCCATACACCAGAGCCTCTTATTAATTCATCAGAATTACCTGTCCACATCACTCTTGACTATAGACTATAGAACAATCATCCTCACAGAGCAAAGTCTGAACCTACATAAAGATGTAGAGCCCATTCAAGTACACATAAGGGAAGAGAGCTAGATTCTGTTTCATCTTGGTTTGGAAACTGATCTTTCCATGTGTGATTTTCTTTAGTAGTCTGCAAGTTAAGAGCGCTTTGTTTCTCAGAGATGGGTGGTAGTCATTAAGTGTCAATTCTCCCATCACCCAACCTTCATACTCTTCTCTGAGATATATCTACTGAAGAGTGTGAGAACACAAGAATATGAGCAGAATTGGCCTTGTAAATGAGTAGCTGCAGTTTTGATTTCATGTGAGTTATACTGAGAAAGCCTCCCTACTCTGTTCTCCTAAAAACTCCCTTACATATTTATTTCTTTGAATTTTTCAGTTCATAAGGTACCAATGAAAATGCAACTATCCTTTTAAGGAATGAAAATTTAAATTGCTATCAACTAATACTGGAAACTACAGGTTGTCTTTATTTCACCCAGACATTTCTTGAGGTTCAGGCACAACCAAAACAGAAACATATTTGAGATTAGTAGGGAGTCAATCCCTAATCACATTTTTAATTACTGATACAATTCTTTTTACACAAGTCAAAATTCCAAAGAATTCTGACATTTCAGTTTTTCCATGAATGAATTCTAATGCCTTTGCCCATTTATTATGAACTTGTTGATGATAAACCAAAAAAATGGGGTTGGTAGAAAGACTACATATTCATTCAACTATTTTCTTTTTCAAATTGATATTTTATTTTATTTTTCCAATTACATATAATGAAAATTTTCAACATTTATCCACTTGCATACTTATAAATTACAGAGTTTTCTACCACCCTTCCTTCCCACTCCACTCCCCTCAGCAGCAGTCTGGTAAAAGTTGTGCATGTATATTTTTGTTTAATATGTTTACCTATTAGATATTTTTGGTGTATGAGGAATTAGTACTAAGAGAAAAGAAAGAATATTGTGGGTTAGAAGGAAAAACATATGAGAAATTTCATAGTAGCCATTCAGATTCTGTTTTTTTTCCCTCTTGGATGTGGATGGTGTTGTCCATAACACTTCTCCCAAGACTGTCTTAGATCTCTGAACTTCTGAGAGGAACTGCATGCATTATAGTTTCTCAGCTCATAATATTGTTGCTAATATAACTGATTTTCGTTTGGCTCTGCTCCCTTTGCTCAGGATCAAATCTCGTAATTCCTTCTATGCTTCTCTAAAGTCATACTAATCCTGGTTTCTTATAGAACAAAAGTACTCTATAATATTCATATACCATAATTTGTCAGTGATTCCCCAATTGATGGGCATCCCCTCAGTTTCCAATTCTTGCCACTACAAAAAGAGCTGCTATAAATATTTTTGAACATGTGGAACTTTTCCCATTATTTATGAATTTTTAAGATACAGGACTAATATTATATTGTTGAGTCCAAGCATATGATCAGTTTTACTGCTCTTTGGGCATAGTTCTATATTGCTTTCCAGAATGGTTGGATAAGTTCATAACTCCACCAGTAGTGTATTAATATCTTTTCCACAATCTTTCCAACACTGATAAATTTTCCCTTTGTATTTTACTTAAGATTTTTACGTCAAAGTTCATTAAGAAAATTGGCCTGCAATGTTCTTTGTCTAGTTTGGCTCTTCCTAGTTTAGATATCAGAAGCATACTGGTATTATAAAATGAATTTGTCAGAATTCCTCATTCTATAGTTAATATAGAATTAAAATTAATTGTTCCTAAAATGCTTGGTAGATTTCACTTTCAAATCCATTTTGACCTGGATAATTTTTCTTAGAGTGTATTGATGGTTTCTTCTGCATTTTTAGGTTTTTGCAAGGCAATGGGGTTAAGTGGCTTGCCCAAGGCCACACAGCTAGGTAATTATTAAGTGTCTGAGGTCAAATTTGAACTCAGGTACTCCTGACTCCAGGGTCAGTGCTCTATTCACTGTGCCACCTAGCTGCTCCTGCATCTTTCTCTGAAATGGGATTATTTAAGTATTTTGTCCCCATCTCTGTTAATCTGGGTAGTTTTTTATTTTTTGCAAATATTCATCCTTTTCACTTAGGTTGTCAAATTTATTGGCATACATTTGGGCAAAATAGCTCTTAATAATCTTTTTAATTTCCTCCTCATTGATAGTGAGTTCACCCTTTTCAGTTTTATACAGGTAATTAGGTATTCTTTGTGTTTTTAAAAATCAGATTAATGCTTATCTGTTTTAATGTTTTTTATAATGCTAGCTTATTTTTATTATTAGATAGATGGTTTTGTTGCTTTTGATTTTATTAATATCTCTTTTGATTTTCAGAATTTCTTATTTGGTATTTAATTGGGGTCTTAATTTTTTTCTGTTTTTTTAGTTGCATGCCCAGTTCATCAATTTCTTTCTCTATTTTATTCATGTAAGCATTTAGAAATAGAAAATTTCCTCTAAAACTACTTTGCATCCCAGAAATTTTGGTATATTGTCTCATTATTTTCATTTTCTTGGTTGAAATGGTTGATTATTTCTCTGATTTGTTGTTTGATTCACTTATTTTACTTTCCAATTAATTTTTGGTTCATCTTTCCATGGCCTTTTATTACATATAATTTTCATTTAATTATGATCTGAAAAATTTACATTTATTATTTATGCCTTTCTACATTTTATTGTAAGATTTTTTTGACCTAGTACATGGTTAATTTTATTATAGGAGCCATGTACTACAGAGATAAAATGGAGATACTATCCCCATTCAGTTTTCTTCAGAGATTGATTATATCTAAGTTTTCTAAGATTTTACTCATCTTCTTCACTTCCTTTTTGTTTATTTTCTAGTCATATTTATCTAATTCAGAGAAAGGGAGGTTGAAATCCTCCACTAGTATAATTTTGCTATCTCTGACTCCTTGCAATTCATTCAGCTTCTCCTCTAAGAATATGGATACTATACCACTTGGTACATATATATTTAATAATGATATAGCAGTCAAAAATTAACAATTGAAATACAAAGGAAGCACAATCAGAATTACACAGGGCTTATCAGTTTCAACATGAAAGGATAAGAGGACCTGGAATATATTTTGAGAGCAAAGGACCTTGAGTTACAACTAATTAACTACCTTGCAAAATTCAGTGGGAAAGATGGATTGTCAATGAAATAAAGGATTTAAATTTTCTATTTACAAAGACCAGAATTTAGTAGAAAAATCAATCTTCAATTAGAAGACTCAAGAAATGTGTAAAAAGGTAAATAGAAAGGGGAGAAATGTTAGTCAAGAACATTAAACTGCATATATACTTCCTGTGCCTCCTTCTAACTGCCTTACTAAATGAGAAGATTCAAATGTGTCATCAACATCATCTTCCCACTCAGGAATACAAGCAGTTCGACATCATTAAGTCTCTCATAATTTACTCTTCTCATCTGCTTTCTCTGTTCTTCACCTGAGTACTGTATTTGAAGATCAAACTTTCTGGTTAGCACTGGATGCTTCATCATGAAAGTTCGAAAGTTCTCTATTTCATTGAATGTTCATTTTCTTCCCCTAAAAGAGAACATTTAGTTTTGCTGGATAGTTGATTCTTGGATGTAATTCACACTCTCTTGCCTTTCAGAATATCACATTCCAAGCCCTATGCACCCTTAATGTAGAAGTTGCTAAATCTTGTGTTATCATGACTGTAGTTCCATGATATT
Organism: Macrotis lagotis; assembly: GCF_037893015.1. Classification (NCBI taxonomy): domain Eukaryota; kingdom Metazoa; phylum Chordata; class Mammalia; order Peramelemorphia; family Peramelidae; genus Macrotis; species Macrotis lagotis. The sequence goes on along the minus strand of NC_133666.1, from coordinate 139,982,159 downwards.
TGAATTGCTTGAAATATTTTCTCCTTGACTTGGGAGTTCTTAAATCTGGCTATAATATTCCTGGAAGTTTCCTTTTGGGATCTCTTTCAGGAGGTGATCAGTGGATTCTTTCAATTTCTAGGTTATCAGGGCAATTTTCTTGGAGAATTTCTTGAAAAATTAATTCTAGGTTTTTTTTTTTATCATGATCTTCAACAGTCCAATATTTTAAAAATTATCTCTTCTGGTTCTGTTTTACAGGTCAGTTATTTTTTCAATAAGATATTTCACATTTTCTTCTAGTTTTTATTCTTTTGGTTTTGTTTTATTTTTTGATTTCGTACAGTCATAAGCTTCCCTTAGCTACATTCTACATTTGAAAGAACTATTTTCTTCAGAGAGAGCTTTTGTGTCTCCTTTTCCATCTGACCAATTCTGCTTTTTAAGGAGTTCTTCTCATCATTGACCTTATAGAATGCTTTTTCCATTTGACACAAACTGGTTTTTAAGATTGATTTTCTTCAGTATTTTTTTGTAATTCTTCATCAAACTGCTGACTTAGTTTACATGATTTTCCCACATCAATCTCATTTCTCTTCTAAATTTTTCCTTTACCTCCTTTACTTGATTGTCAAAATCATTTTTGACCTTTTCCATATCCTGAGATTAATTCCTGTCTTTCTTGGAGGTTTTGGATATAGAAGCTTTGACTTTGTCTTCTTCTGGGTGTGAATTTTGATCTTCTGTAGAACCTCTTGTTTACTCATTTCCCCAGCCTATGATGTGTTTTTAACTCTTTGTTAAGGTGGAGTTCTGCTTTCAGCATGTAAGACACAGTGTCCCATGCCTTTGAGGGCTTTTGAAGTTGTATTCAGGGACACCCTCTAGAGAACTCAATTTCTCCAAAGTCTTATGAGAGGCTAAGACTGTTCTCTTTCCCTATGCTCTTGTCTGTGGGTGACCACAATCACTCCTTTCTGCCCTGGAACTGTGAGGAGAATCCCTGCTCCACTATGGCAGTAAAGATTCTTTTCCTGGCAGTGGAACCCCAGACTACAACCTGAATCTGAGTATGGACAAAGCAACAGAGAGTCTTGCCTCAGGGATAGCAGAGAGACCTCTGAAATCTCCCCTAACTCCCTTATTGTCCATGGACTGAGAGCAGCTGTTGAGTGGCTCCCCAGGTCTGATCCTGGACCCCAGGGACTGGGCTCCATCCTCACTCTGGTGTGGTAGATTTTTGCTGCTTTCCTTCTCAATTGTCCTTGGAAATCCTGGAATGAGAAATCTGGAAACTGTCCCCACTGTCCTGGATTTAGACTCTGCCTCCCTGCTTCCTCTTACCCCTCCCCCCACACTGGAGCTGGTTCACTCCAGTGTGACTGGACTATACCATGGGTCCTTTCTAAACCCCAGTGTAACAGACCTTTCCCATGCATCTTCCATGTTTTCTTGGACGGGAAAATGATTTCATTTAGGCTTTTTGTGCATTCTGCCACTCTAGAATTTGGTTAGAGTCATTATTTCAAGGTTTTTGAAGTGGTCTGGGGAAGAGCTTATGGAAATTCCTGCCTTTACTCTGCCAACATTGTTCCACTCCCCTCAATCTAATGTGTATCTTTTAAGCCCCAAACTAATTTTATTGGTGTTGGAGAAACTTAAAGCTTAAAGATAGATGACCACAGCAAAAAATGCCAATTATTGGCTTAGTTTTAAAAATTCTATCAGTTATCATAGGAAAAAATGATAGCAATGAAATTGACAAGGAGAAGATGAACTATACTCATTTGCAGATGACTCACCCAACTCCAAAGAAGTGGCAGTAAATTAACTAAGATACTGACTTCATTAAAACTATAGGTTACAAAAAAATCCAGTAAAATTACTTGCATTTTCATATCAAAACAACAAAAATCAAGAGGAAATAAGAGAGAAATAAATCACTTTAAAATGAAAAAAAAATTATCTGGGATTCTAACTACCAACACATACCTTATACTTATGTAAGCACTTTTACTATCTTGGTCTCTCTTACTCCAGGTATCACTAAGGAGATCATAACTTTTGCTTTTGCATATACACATCGTAGTGTCTTCCTTGGTTCTGCCAGGAAGATTGATCCTGATGTTCCAAACATAGGAAATGAGAAATTGGTAGTTATTTGTCTGTTTCTTTAGAATTGTAAATGGAAGGAAAATAATGTAAGAGCTAGGGAAGGTGGAAACATCTGATGACTCAAACCATGAAGTTTCCAGTGCGGGACCCAGATCCAAAGGACATGGTTTTATGTTTGTTTGTTTTTTTAGGCTTTTGCAAGGCAAACAGGGTTAAGTGGCTTGCCCAAGGCCACACAGCTAGGTAACTATTAAGTGTCTGAGACTGAATCTGGACCCAGGTACTCCTGACTCCAAGGCCGGTGCTTTATACACTACACCACCTAGCTGCCCCAGGATGAGTGTTTCAATGTACAATTTGTAATGTTTGAAGGGGAAGGGGAAAAAAAGTGAGAGCTAAAGAGGTGGAAACATCTGATGAATTGAACCATAAGGTTCCCAGTCCCCAGATCCAAAGGAAGAGTTTTTCAATGTGTAATTTGTAATGTTGAAGAAAAAATGTGGTCATCTTTCCCCTTCTTCCATTCAACTTTCATTTTCGAAGGAAGGGCTTGAATCTGATTAATTTCACTCAATCTCCACTTCTGAGATGCTTAACTTAGGAAGTTAGTACATGTTTCTTAGAAGTGTACTTACCTATGTTTTTAGACTTAATTTTTTCTTAAGCTTGAAAGTACTGTGAAGCTGTCAGCTACCCATTTTGCTAAACTATTTGCAATAGTTATTTAAACATAGCATTTGAAGGGGTTTCAAAATCAGACAGTTTTTCTCAGAGTGAGATTTCTGACTGGAAGCTTGGAGCTACAAAGATGCTCTAGAGATTCATTTTATAAACTTCTCAGGGACAAAAATCGCATATTCCTAGGGAAACTAATTAGTGACTAGAGCTTATGAGAGCCTGGGTGAGCTGGCAATGAAGCAGTAACTTGCCATTTTTGAGAGCTAATTTGTAAGAAAGGTCTCTAAATGGTAGTGCTAAATGGTGGAGTAGCAGGAAGAAGTACAGTGAAGATTTCCTTCATGAGTCCTCCAAAAATATTAAGACATGGCATGAGATCAAATTTTGGTTGAGAAATTGAAGGAAAAAATCTATGGTGAATATTTTTTCTCAGTGAAGGGGAACATAAGGATGCTAACAAAGAGGTTTACAAATAGCAGGGATGAGAAGTAGCCAGAAATGACTGTGCAAAGCACTCTAATAAAACTGCTGAAAGAAGACTGAGGGTTTTACATCAGGACAAGAAATGGTTCCAGTTACAACACAGAGTGGTCTAAATTTGTAAGGATTAAGAAATAGAAGCTAGCAATTCTTTTTCTCAATTCCCAGTTCATGGTCACAGGTCCAATGATAGGATACATACTTAGTGGTGGTATCCATGCTATATGGCCTAAACTGATAAGGAACAAGTTCTGAATCAACCATTCTTAGATCTCAGGAGTAGAGCAGAACCTCAGTTCCAGTTTGAAACAGACAAATAATTATGGCAGATTTTTTCAGTTTAAAAGGGCATCTGCAGGGACAGCTAGGTGGCACAGGGCATAAAGCACTGACCCTGGAGTCAAGAGAACCTGAGCTCAAATCTGGCCTCAGACACTTAATAATTCTAGCTGTGTGACCTTGGGCAAGTCACTTAATCCCATTGCCTTGCAAAAAACAAACCAAAATTCAAAGAAGGGAATCTGTAGTTTTGTCATACTGAACCGACAGAAATTTCCAAGGGGCTGATAACAGCTGAGTTCAGCAGAAATGTACTGGAACTCAAGGCAGATCGTTGGCATGTTGATTAGACCTAATATCATGTTAGAAACTCACAAAACTATAGTAGGAGGAAAGACATCAGATTTTCCCGTATCAAATAACTTTGGGATCACAGAATGTTTGCAAATCATGAAGACTAAACTTTTCATAGATGTTAGAATAACAAAATTATCAATAGTCCAAGAAAGAAAGAGCAGGTTCAGCTTATGCACTTTTAGGACAAAATAGATAGGAAAATAGGATAAAATAAGAGAGTTAAACTATAATAATGGGAAACCTTAGTTTAACTCTCTCAAATCTAGATAAATTGTATCACAAGTACACAATGAAAATAGAATTCTAGAAAAGTTAAATGTGTTAAAAGTCTGGAGATGAATGGAAACAGTAGGGAATATATCTATTTCTTAGTTATGCATTGGACTTTTACAAATATTGACCATATATTAGGGCAAAAAAAAAACCCTTACAAACATATACTGAAATATTAAATACATATTTTATCAACCATAATAAAATAAAATTTACATTTATTAAAGGACCTTCATAGCATAAGTAAAAAATTAATTGCAAAAATAGATTAATAGAAACAATGAGTAAGTAGAAGAACAAATAACTGAAACAATCAACAATTTAATTAAAGATAGTTGTAGCACTGACAAAACATACAAAAATTTATGAGAAATGGGGACACAGCACATGGGGAAAATGTATATCTTTAAATGCTTTCATCAAAAAAGAGAAAGAGCAGATAAATAAAAAAAATCAAATATTTCTAAGCTCCATAAGTAATAAGACAGTAAAGGTAAACATTTCCCCTGATTCCCCAAATTTCCCAGATCTCTCCAAAACAAGTATTACATACCAAAAATAAATCAGATTGCTTCCATGGTCTAGGACACTCAGAATTTAAAAGAAGATAATTCTTGCTTTTTTAAATCAGGAACTGATGTTCATTAATCTTCAATTAACTTAGCACCATTCTCCCACCTCACATAGTACTGGCAGCAAGACCATCACAACTTAATCATACTCCTGTGTTTCTCCTTCCTCTTTACAGTGCTATGGAAACTGACTCAAGGTTGTGAAAATTTCTTTAGTTCTCAACAGTGAGCTTGACCACAGTTTGATAAGAGCCCAGTGATGCCACCTAGAGGCAACAAGGACCATAGGTTCTCTCAAATATGACAGGAGAAAACCTTAACACTATAATGAAGAAAACTATAAAAGAGAGCCCTTCAGAAGTTCTGAACATAGTAAATAAAATTCCTATAGAAGGAATTCATGGATCACAACCAGGAAAAAAACCCAAGGCTGCAAACTCCAAAAAACCTTGTGACTCAAAATAATAACCTTGATTCAGAAATAAAAAATTCTGCAAGTCATTGGGATAAATACCTTCAAATAAAAAAGGACCATGAATAAAACTTATAACCACTAGAAGAAGAAAGACGAAATGAAATAATGTATTTGGAAGAATACTGGTATTCAGTATGCTTCCCAGGTTGACCTATTCTGCAAATCTAAGCTTAGCCATATAGGACAAATATAGATTTTATTTTATTTTATTTCATTTTTAGATTTTTCAAGGCAATGGGTTTAAGTGGCTTGCCCAAGGCCAGTGCTCTATCCACTATGCCACCTAGCCACCCAAAAATATGGATTTTAAATAAAAAAGACAAGTTTGAAACACTTTTAGCAAGAAAATCAGATTACTTGCTTCTCTAATACCCCAAATAATGGAAATGCAAGTGTGTTTATATGCATACAGAAAGAGCAACAGAGTGACAACAGAAAGAACAGTAAGAGACTTCTTTCTGAATGTATATATAAGAAGACAGGGAAATCTGATGATTTCAGAAATTTGGTAGAAATAACTGAAAAGGTGGATAAGGAAGTTTATGGATAGAACCTATTGATACTCTACCTACATTTGAAAGCTTCTTTTATGCTACTACAAGATAACATGGGAGGATACATGACGCAAGGTGGGAAGAGGAACAGGAAGATAAAGATGAGTGAATGATGTACCATAGGCAAGATCTAGCAGTAATGAAAAGGTGACCTTTCTGATCTCAGATCAAAAAGAGTCTATAGGAATATGGGTGAGAAGGAGGGGGGAAAAGCTGAAAATGGAAGAGAGGAAGAAAGTTTTACTTTGGATCTGAGATGGTTTCCCCTGATGAATAATCCTTGGGTAAAAGGAGCTTGCATTGGATCATGACTTGATGATTTGGTGCTTGAAATGTCTATTTGTTTTAGGAAAGGAAAGTTAGAATCACCAGGGGCAACTGGAATCTGGAGAGGTGGGAGAGATGAACATTTCTTGGCAAATGTTAAAAAAAATGAACAAAAGAAATGTTACATCTCAGTAATGGGGAAAAAACCCTGCCATGGGGGTAGTATACTATCAAGTTCTTGCAATAATTGGAATAGTTTTGAAGATGAGGCATCGTGGATAGGGGGAAATGCATGGGATAGGGTCCAGAAGAAAATAATATAAAGAACCTAAAAGGAAGAGCCTAGAATGGACACCAGTTACCTGTACTGTAAGAAATGATTTGCATGATGAAGACAGAGAAGTATGGAAACATATTTATTACCTAATGCAGAGACAAGCAAACAGCCAAAAAAAAAATGATGTGCATAGTAAATACAAAAATGTAAATGGAAAGAATGACACACCAAAATATCAAGAGTAAATGTTATAAAATTATGAAAGTCAAGGGGTATACAAATTAAGAGAAAGAATGAAACACCTTTAACCTACTCCTTTGTGAGATCTGATTTCTACTGATATTACATGTTTTCCTGAATTTTTCAATATATTGATTAGTTGTGCTGACTTTCCTCTCTATGAGTACCATTTGTTATATAATATGGCTAAAGAGAAAAATGAAAATGGTCCATAGATGATGAAATAGTCATAGCAGTTCTAAGAAATACTGAGGAGGTAGATTTTGGAAAAATCTGTAAAGACTATAAGAACTGATGCTGAGTGAAGTGAGCTGTGGAGTTATGAACTAAGAAAGATTTAGCTCTTCTCAGCAATACAGGGATCCAAGATAATTCCAAAAGGCTCATCCAAATAAAGAATTGTGAATGCAAATGGAATCATACTATTTTCAATTTTTTTCTTGTTTTCTTTCTCTTGATTTTCCCCTTTGGTTATGAATTTTCTTTCAGAAAATTACGAACATGGAAATTGCTTTAACATGAATTGCATATGTATAACCTATATCAGATTACTTGTTGTCTTGGGGTGGAAGGAGAAGAGGGAGACAAATTTGGAATTCAAAATCTCATGCTGAAAAACTCTTTACATGTAATAGAAAAAAATAAGACACTATTAAGTGGAAATTAAAAAAACATTGCAGCCCTTTTTGTGGTGGCAAAGATTTGAAATCTGAGGGGATATCCATCAATTGGAAAATGGTTGAACAAATTAAGTTATATAATACGGTTGTGCTGTAAGAAATTGAAAAAAAATCCCTTCTTTAAACTGATACAAAATGAAGTGATAAAACGAAGAGAATAATTTATACAATAACAACCATATTGTAAAAATAGTCAACTTTGAAAGATTATAAAACTCTGATAAACACAATAATCAACCACGATCCCAATGAAAGAGGTATTTACCTCTAGATAGACAGTTGAAGAACTTGAGTACAGAATGAAATATATTTTCCATACAATCTTTCTCCCTTTTTTGGATACGGATAATGTGAAAAATATATTTTGCCAGACTATAATATCTGTAATCGGTCTTCTTTTTCTAGTCTTCCTAATAGGTAGAGGTGGAGACATGATGTAGGAAGAGAATTTGGCAGTGAAAAATATGACAAAGACATAATGTCCTGATGTCCAATGTCCTATGCCATAATCAGATCAAATACCAAAAATATAGTACTATGTCAGGCCCAGGTGCTACATTTGAGAAATGACACTAAAAAGTAAGAGCATAATTTAAGGAGTATTATCAAAATTGGCAGGCAATTTTAAGGCAACTAATATGGAAATTATTTGAAGGAAGTGAGAATCTTCTGTTCATGACAGAAGCAGGTGAGGATATGCTGTCTTCAAATGTTTAAAGAGTTGTAAAATTGAAAAGAGATTAGATTTGGCTTATGTGGCAGCAGAGAGAGAACTAGAACCAATCATGAGAGCTACAAAGAGATAGATGTTGGTTTAGGGAGGGGAAAATTCTTAAGGATTAGAATTCAGCTTTTCTAAGGAGTAATGGATTCCCCTTCTTTGGAGGTATTCAAATAAAGACTAGATGAACACTTTCTTGATATTCTGGTCAACATTTGTTCATGTATGTGAACAAGATGTCATTTCAGGTCCCTTATAACTCTTAAAGCATATGATTATGTGATTTAGATAAGAATATGAACATATCTTTTCCCCCAGCAGTAGGTGGAAGTTAGTAGTTAATCAATTAGGGAGGCTACTCAGTTGCATTGGGAAGATGGTTCTGATGTTAGTCAATACGTGGGGATAGGTTGCATGATGGACTTTTGTGCTATGCTACTATGTATGCTTTTATGGTGAGCACTTTCCTTTGATTCCAACTCTTTGATATATGGTATGATATAGCTATGTCTTCTTTTCCCTCATTTGTGGAGAAAAGTGTTAATGAGAGTTAACTTTTATGTATAATTTAAAGTTTGCAAAGCCCTCTGAATTCTTTGGTTATTTTGAGTTTCACAACAAACCTTTCAGATGGATACCAAAAAATAGTTATTCTTCACATTTCACAGCTGATAATGCCAAAGTTTAATGATGATACATCTAGATTTGGAAAGGACCTCAGAACTCTCTGAATCCAATCCTTTATCTCTTTTTAATAAGGAAAACTGAGAGGTATAATATAATTTTCTCCAAAATTATACCTATTATAAATTGCAGAGACTATATTTAAATTTGAGTTTCATAGATTCATAGTTGTCTTTTTTTCATAGTACCATGACTCATGACTTGCCTGTGTTTGTGCTCATATAGACTTGTTCATTGTGATGAATTTTGTATTTCAAGCACCTATAGTAGTGTCTTGTCAGATTTAGATTTTTTTTTATCTCATGTGACTAGTATAGTATCTACAGCATGGTAGGTATTTAATAAATTCTTATTGTCTGTTAGGTTAATACATTAGGGTTTTTTTGCAATTTTCTTTGCAAAATTTATGAGTTCCATGAGAAAGGAAGAAAAAAATAAAAGAAGTTTTAAAAAAGTGAACATAATATGTCTTCAAACTCTGTAGTTTTTTCCCTCTGATGTGGTTGTCATTGTCCATAGTAGGTCTCTCATGGCTGTCTTTAATTTCTGAATTCCTGAGAGGAGCTGCATTTACCATAATTGACCATCTCACAATGTTTATTTTAATGTATATACATTAATTTTTAATTAAACTTTAGCTCTTCTAATTTTGTCAGGATTTCTGATAAGGATTCAATATCTTTGAATTATTATCTATTCAAAACTGGCTGTTTAATTATTGTTTTCTGAACTTAACTATCAAATGTTACTACAAGTTTTATAGTTTTGTTTAGTAAAATTAGGTAAGGTTAATTGTTGTTTTTTGGACTTAATTGACCATCAAATGGCACAAAGATTTTTACTTTTGTGCAACACATCTATAAAGAACTTTGAGTTTTCAGAGATCAAGATTTAAATAAAGTTTATAAAGTTTCTCAGCATAGTCTTAGCTCTCCTTGTAATAAATCTAGTGCATTTCCTCCTACCTGAATGATGAAAGTGGAAAATTCCTGAAGATTAGAATAATCCAGAAATGAAATTTTGATTTGCCAAAAAGCAATGTGTTTCACTCATTGGAGATCTTCCAACAAAGACCTGAAATGAGCACTTGATTAGTAGTCTCTAGAAAATGACTTTTGAGTCCCTTTCAGATTTGAAGCAATTTGATTAAGGAAAGAACAGGAAATTAGTTTTTTCCATTAGTAGTTGAAAGTTAGAAGCCAATCAGTAGCTGAGACTTCTTATTTGTCTTGGGAGGATTACCTTCATCTTTTTTTTTTATTAAAGATATTATTTGAGTTTTACAAACCCCCCCCCAGTCTTAATTCCCTCCCCCCACCCCCCAAGGAAAAGAATCTGTCAGTCTTTACTTTGTTTTCATGTTGTACATTGATCCAAATTGAGAGTGATGAGAGATAAACCATATCATTAAGGAAGAGACAAAAAGTCTAAGAGATAACAAGATCAGATCATAAGATATCTGTTTTTTTCCCCTAAATTAAAGGGAATAGTCCTTGAACTTTGCTCAAACTCCACAGCTTTTTATCTGGATACAGATGGCACTCTCCTTTACAGACAGCCCAAAATTGTTCCTGATTGTTGCACTGATGGAATGAGCGATTCCTTCAAGTTTGTATATCACCCCCATGTTGTTATTAGGGTATACAATGTTTTTCTGGTCTGCTCATCTCATTCAGCATCAACTCATGCAAATCCCTCCAGGCTTCACTGAAATCCTGTCCCTCCTGGTTTCTATTTGCCAAGGCAGACTCAGCAACTTTTTGAAAACAATTATAAAACATTTCTTACACAAATTAAATAAGATTTAAATAAATGGGCAAATATTAATCTCTCATGGATAGATAGAGCTAATATAATAAAAATGACAATTCTACCAAAACTAAACTGCTTGTTTAGTACCCTACCAAACAAAATTCCAAAAAATTGCTTTAATGAGTTAGAAAAAAACTGTAAGTAAATTCATATGGAGAAATAAAAAGTCAAGAATTTTCAGGAACTTAATGAAAAAAAGTGCAAAAAGAAGGTGGCTTAGCCCTACCTGATCTAAAATTATATTATAAAGCATCAGTCATCAAAACTGTTTGGTATTGGCTAAGAAATAGAATGGTGGACCAGTGGAATAGACTAGGTGTAAAAGCAGGAGATGATTATAGTAATCTGCTGTTCAATAAACCCAAGGAGTCCAGCCATTGGGATAAAAACTCCCTCTTTGATAAAAACTGCTGGGATAATTGGAAGTTAGTATGGAAGAAACTTAGATTAAACCAACACCTAACACCCTTTAATAAGATAAGATCCAAATGGTTACAGGACTTAGACATAAAAAGCAATACTATAAGCAAATTAGAAGATCAAGGACTAGTTTACCTGTCAGATCTATGGAAAGGCGAGCAGTTTATGACTAAGGAAGAGTTTGAGAACATCACCAAAAACCGACGATTTCGATTACATTAAATTAAAAAGCTTTTGCACAGATAAAACCACTGTAACCAAGATCAAAAGAAATGTAGTAAATTGGGAAACAATCTTTACAACTAATGATTCTGACAAAGGACTCATTTCTAAAATATACAGAGAACTGAGCCATATTTTTAAAATAAAAAGCCATTCCCCAATTGACAAATGGTCAAAGGATATGCAAAGGCAATTTACAGATGAGGAGATCAAAGCAATCCATAATCATATGAAAAATTTCTCTAAATCATTAAGTATTAGAGAAATGCAAATTAAAGCTTCTCTGAGGTACCACCTTACACCTCTCAGACTGGCCAATATGACTACAAAGGATAATGATCATTGTTGGAAGGGTTGTGGGAAATCTGGGACATTATTACACTGTTGGTGGAGCTGTGAACTCAACCAACCTTTCTGGATACCCTCATCTTGACTAGCATCTGGAATTTAATTGAATTGTGGGACTTTCCTGGAGACTTCCACCCTGAGGGTTTGCCTGAGAATGCCAAAAGAACATATGACAGATAATTTTTTGTCACCTCAATATTTCAGAACATTGAATGCTATATACTATGTCTTATTCTGCCTCATTTGCAAAGGGCCAAGCTTAAAAATTAAATTTAAAAATTTTATAATCAACAAGATTTTCTGGAAAAATATCAAAAATATTACTCTAAGTATCTATAAGGATTCTGAGAAAAAGTATTAATATTAGCTAATTAATATAGCAAATCTTAATAATTTTTCAAGTTTTCAAAATATTTTGCACATACATATGTATATATATGTACATATATATATATATATATATATATGTGTGTGTGTGTGTGTGTGTGTGTGTGTGTGTGTGTGTGTGTAGGTGTGTGTGTGTGTGTGTGTGCGTATATTAGCTCTTTTAGTTTTCCCAACAAGCTTGTGAGGAAGATTCTATGAGTGTTCTTTTTCACATTTTTGAGATGAGAATGCTAAGATGAAAGATGATACATTCTGAGCTGAAAGGAGTATTTGAGCCCATTGAGTCTATCTCTCACTTTTTCTTGATGAGAAATGTAAGACTTAGTGATGTAAAGCAAAATTTCCATGATCATAGAAGGCATAGATAGCAGATCATGGATTCAAACTTATGCTTCACACATCCAAGTTCACCTCTTTTTAATTTGGTTCCATAACCCAAGATTTTACCCATGTACATAAAGCAAAATTTTTATGCAGGAATTTTATCTTTGTATTTGAAGGACCAAGTACAATATCTGATATATGATAGGTACTTAAGAAATTGTTGGTGATAAAATAAACTGTTTGATGAATTAATTTTATTTTTGTCGTCTCCGTAAGTTGATGAGAATCAAGGTCTTACATTAGTAAGTAAAACTAATGGAGACTCAGCTGGAGGTATCATGCTCTTTACTGCCACTTCAACATTTGTTGCCATTATTTTTCAAAGGTCTCTGATGGCTGCAAGGACTATCCTTAAATTATGCTCCAGAGTTAGGAAGTCCCTTAATGATCTCTCTAAGAAAAATTTCCAAGAGCATATGGCTTTACAAATGAATTCTCTATAGTTCAGTGAATACATAAGTAAAAAATAATCCCAATACTATATAAAGTATGTGAAAAATAGGTAAAGAAAGGGTTCTACCAAATTTCTTTTATGCCACTAATATAATACAAAGGAGAATAAAACAGATAAAGTAATTGGAAATTTTCCTTAGTGAATATCAATACAAAAATTTTAAATAAAACACTAACAAGGAGATTTTAGTGATATATAACAAAAGTCACATACTATGGTGGGGTGGGATTTATACCAAAAATTCAGGACTGATTCAATAGTAGGAAAACTATCAGCATGATTGACTATATCAATAATAATAGCAACAAAAATAATTTAATCATCTCAATGAATTCATAAAAAGCTTTTTACAAAATATAATACCCATTCCTATTAAAAACACTAGAAAGCATAGTAGTCAATGGACCCTTTTTTAAACTAATAAATGCTATCTATCTAAAACCAAGAGTAGACATTATGTGTAATGCCGATAAACTTGACACCTTCCCAGTAAGATCAGGGATGAAGCAAAGATTCTATTGTTGTAATTATTATTTAATATTGTACTAGAAATGCTATCTATAGAATTAAAACAAGAAAAAGGAATTGAAAGAATAGAAACTGGATTTGAGGAAACAAAACTATTATTCTTTGTAGAAGATATAATGATATCTCTCTAAGTATACTTAGAGAACCTTAAAGAAGTAACTAAAAACAATTAGAAACAAGTAACAACTTTAGCAAAATTGTAAGACATAATACAACCCCACATAAATCATCATTATTTCTACATACTAAAAAAAAAACTAATAGGAAAAGACAGAGAACTTCCATTTAAAATGACTGAAAAGACTTGAGAATCTACTTGCTAAGACAAACTCTAGGGTTACAGAAACCCAATTATAAAACACTTTTCACCCAAATATAGACAGATTTAAACAAATGGTGAAATTAAAGTTGCTCCTAGGTAGGATGAACCAACATAAGAAAAATAACAATTCTATTTATTGTTTTACTTATTCAATGCCATGGCCTTTGATATAAAAATATCGCTACTAGTTCTGATTCTAAGAGATTGAAGAAAAGGAAAAGGATCTATTTGTACAAAATAAAATATTTATAGCAGTTCTTTTGTGGTGGTACATAATTAGAAAATTGAGAGGATGTCTGTTAACTGAAAAATGACTGAATAAGTTCTGGAAGAATATCACTGTGCTATATGAAATGATAGATGAGATAGTTTCAGAAAAATCTAGAATGACTTAGATTAACTAATGCTATGTGAAGTGAGGGGAACTAGGAGAACAATGTACATAGTAACAGCAACACTGTAGGGATGAACTACTTTGAAAGACTTAGTACTTTGTTCTGTGATGCGCCTATCCACCTCCAGAGAGAGAATGGATGAACAATTGCAAGTTGAAGCATAATTTTTTAAACTTTCTTTCTTATTGTTTTATTTTCTTTGTGTGTTCTTATAAAATGACCAATATCAAAGCATGTGTTGTGATCTCACATGTTTAATCAACATAAAATTACTTGCCTTCCTAAGAAAGAGGAAAGGGCAGAAGGGAAGGAGGAAATTTGGAACTCAAAATAAAAAAAAATTATTGTTAAAAAATTTTTACATGAAATTAAGAAATATTTAATGAAAGAAATAAAAATAATAAACAATATAAATGAAGCAGTAGTAATTGCTTTATTAGAGAGACAATTCACAGAAGAATTTTTTTGTACAAATTACTTAATTTTCATAAATTGTTTGATTTGTACTTTAGACTTCAATTAAACTTTAGCACCATTGTGGTTTTGTCAATAATTTCCAAAAAGAACATGCTATCTTTTTGTCACTATGTATTTGAAAATCTCAAAAGTTAATTATTATTTTCTGAACTTAACTGATCACTAGCAGATACCATGAGGTTTTTTTCTCACAACAATAAAAGTAAACACTGAAACTTTAGAGATGAAGATTTGTGAGGGATTCAGGTAGATCATAATTTTATTGATTATCCTTTTAACTCTACCCCTTCATTTGTAGCATATGTATTCTTTTCAGGATTTGTCAAGACATTTAGCAACACTTGAAGTTGGAATATTGAAAACTGAGGTACAGAGAAGAAAAAAAGAAAGAAAAAAAGGTGACTGAAGAGTATGTCATTCCATTTGTAGAAGATATGATATACTTAGAAAATCTAAGAGAAGCAAATAAGAAACAATTAGAAACAGCAACTTTAGTTTTGGAACCTGATCTCAACTAGTTCTTTTTCTGACTCTTCTATTTCTGTTATTGAGATCTTGCTATTTTTGTTTCACAATTTGCCAAGGGATTAAGGCCAGCTGCAGTGCGTCTGTCATAGGAGATTTTACAAAGCCTAGTTTCCAGTGGCCACTACTGTGCATAACTTACCCAAGAACATGTTTATTATTTAGCATATTTGTAACTGAAAATGCTGACATTTTTTAGATATGTTACCTGATATACTTTGCTAGAAAAAGTACCAATGGAGAATTATAAATTTCTTGATCAAAGGCTCAATTGTCTTTTACCAAAAGAACAACACTTTGAAGATAGTCCTTTTTCCCACTGTTAAGTGATTTAGAAAACATCGAAATCACCCAAGGAAAACTGAGTTCATATAAATTGTTAATTTTTTCTTACTTTTCCAATATTTTATCTCTTGCCTTATTTTTGAATCCTTAAGAAATTAAAGGATATTTTCTTAAGTCCAAAAAAATAACTTATTTGCTCATAATCATCATGATCAAAACGCTTAGTTTTCTATCAGATAAGTCTTAAGGATTTTGGGACACATTTACATGGCCTCTTCATCAGGGAAGGTCTTAAAAAAGATGAGCACTTCTGTTCTATCCCTTCCAACCAATTCCTTTTATATCTGGGAATTAGAAAGCTTCAATTAAACTTTATCTCCATGGTGATTTTGTTACTAGTTTCTGAAAAGAAGTTGATATCTTTGTGTCACTCTGTATTTGAAACTGTAAAAGGTTAACTGAACTTAACTGAACACTAACAGTTGAGCAAAATAATTCTTAATTATTACTTTAATTTCCTCCTCATTGGTTCACCTTTTTCTCTTTTGATACTAGCAATTTGGTTTTCTTCTTTCTTTTTTTTAATCAACTTAACCAAAGTTTTATCAGTTTTATTGTTTTTCCCCCAATAAAACCAACTCTTGGTTTTATATAGTTTTCTCACTTTTGATTTTATTAATTTCTCCTTTAATTTTTAGAATTTCTGATTTGGTATTTAATTGCAGGCTTTTAATTTGTTCTATCTCTAATTTTTTTAGTTGCATATTTAGTTCATTGATTACCTCTTTCTCTAATTTATTCATATAAGCATTTAAAGATATAATATATTCCCTGACAACTGCTTTGACTATATCCCATAAGTTTTGGTATGTTGTCTTGTCGCTGTCATTATCTAGGATGAAATCATTAATTCTCTTTATAGTGGTTTGATCCACTCATTATTTAAAATGAGGTTATTTAGTTTCCAATTAGTTTTAGGTCTATCTCTCCATGGCCCATTATTGCATGTGATTTTTACTGCATTATGATTTCATATGGATGTATCCACTATCTCTGCCTTTCTGCATTTGATTATAAGGTTTTTATGCCATAGTACATGCTCAAATTTTGTTTAAGTGTCATGTACTGCAGAAAAAAAAAGTGTATTCCTTTCTATCCCCATTCAATTTCCTCCAAAGGTCTATCATTATCTAAGTTTTCTAACATTCTATTTATCCCTCTTAAATTCCTTCTTGTTTATTTTATGATTAAATTTATCTAAATCTAAGAGTGCGAGGTTGAGGTCTCCCACCAGTAGTTTTGCTGTCTATGTATTCCGGTAACTCATTCAACTTTTCCTCTAAGAATATGGATACTATACCATTTGGTGCATACATATTTAGTATTGAAATTGCTTAATTGCCTATGGTAACTTTTAGGGTAATATAGTTTCTTTCCTTATGTCTTTTAATGAGATCTATTTTTGGAACTGCTTTGTCTGAGAGCAGGATTGCTACCCCTGCATTTCTCACTTGAGTTGAAGCATAATATATTCTGTTCCAACCTTTTACCTTTACTCTATATGTATCTCTTTGTTTCAAATGCATTTCTGTTAAGCAACATATTATAGAATTCTGGTTTTTAATCCACTCTGATAATTGCTTACATTTTTTTGGAGAGTTGATCCCATTTACATTCAAATTTATAATTACTAACTTTTTATTGTCCTCCATGTTAACTTCCCTCTGTTTATATTTTTCCCTTTTTTTACCTTCTCCTAGTTTCCCAGTATTTTGCTTCTGAATACCACTTCCTTCTGTGTGTTTTCCCCCTTATATCCAACACCTTCCCTTTTCTTTCCCCTTTCCCTTTCCCTCTTCTTTCTTTCCGTCTGTCTGTTCCTCTTTTCCTCCCCCTCCCTGTTTCTTCCTATGATACTTGAAAGTTTATAAGTTATCTGAGAGTGTGTGTGTATGTGTGTGTGTGTGTGTGTGTGTGTGTGTGTGTGTCTTAATCTTAATACTTCTTTGAGCCAAATCTGGTGAGAGTAAGATTCAGGTGATTCTTACCTCCTCCCTTCTTCCCCTCTATTGCAATAGGTCTTTTGCACCTCTTCATGTGATGTAATTTACCCCATTCAGTCTCCTCCATCCTCCTGACTCTTTAAAATCCCCCCTTCTTAAAGATATATTAATTTTCAATCATTCTATCGGATTTATGGAGAAGTCATGAGTGTCCATTATTTCTGGTTAAGTATATACTCTCTAATTGAGTTACAGTTCTCAAGAGTTTTGAGAATCTTTTTTCCTAGGTGGGAACTATAGCTAGTTTCAACTTATTCTATAACACTTTTTTTTGCTTTACTCCTTTTTAGCTTTTCATGTATCACTTGAGTCTCCTGTTTGAAGATCAAATTTTCTATTTAGCTGTTTTCATCAGGAAAATTGGAAGTCTCCTGTTTTGTTAAATGTCTGTCTTTTCCCCTGGAAAAGAGTAGTGTGAGATAGTGAATTCATTGCATTCCAAGCTCCCTTGCTCTTCTGAATATCAAATTCCAGGCCCTTTGATCCCTTAATGTTGATGTAGCCAGGTCTTCTGTAAGCTTTACTGTGTCTCCTTTGTATTTAAATTGTTTCTTTCTGACTGCTTGCAGGATGTTCTCTTTTATCTGATAGCTCTGTATTTTGGCTACAATATGCCTTGGTGTTTTCATTTTGGGATCCCTTTCAGGAGGGGGATTGATGTATATTCAACTACTATTTTTTCCTTTGGTTTCTGGGCAATTTTTCTTCACTATATCCGGAAATATGCACTCTAGGCCATTTTTCTCCTCAATGTTTTCAGGAAGTCCAGTGATTCTTAAATTTTCTCTTCTGCATCTATTCTCCAGGTCAGTTGTTTTGCTGAAGAGGTATCTTACATGTTCTATGTTTTTTTATCTTTTGGTTTTTGTTTAACAGATTGCTGTTCTCTCATGAAGTCATTAGAATCCACAGATTCCAATATTGTATTTTTAGAGAAGAATTTTCTTCATTTACCTTTTGCAACTCCTTTTCCAATTGGTCAGTTTTATTTTTTAAGGAGTCTTCCATTTGCCCAATTGTGGTTTTGATAGAATTATTTTCTTTATGTACTTGTCCAATTGTATTTTCATTTTCTTTTTGCAAGATGATAATTTTCTCTTGCAAAGTGATAATTTTCTCTTACATTTCTTTTTTAAGAGTTAATTTTTTATTGTATAAATATTTATTTTATTGCAGTTATATATAATAGTAGGTTCTACCTATCATTTTTGGTAAGATTTTCAATTTTACACATCTTACCCCCATCCTCCCTTCCTTTCCCCTTCCCTCCTAAAGAAGATAGTCTGATAAACTTTACGTTGTTTCCTTGCTATACTTTAAACAAAATTAAATGTGTTGACTGAAAAATCATATCCTCGAGGAAAAAGTAAAATGTTAGAGATAGCAAAATTATGTAGTACATACTGCAACTTTTTTTAAATTTAAGGTAATAATTTTTGATCTTTGCACTCCACAGTTCTTTCTCTGGATACAGATGGTATTCTCTATTGCAGATACCCTAAAATTATCCCTGATTATTGCACTGATGTAATTAACAAGTCCATTAAGATTGATCATCGACTTCCAGCCAAGATGTCAGAGAGAAGACAGGCACAGTTCTAAAGTCTCCTGACCTTTCCCCATCTATCATATGAAACAAACCTCTTAAAAGAAATCTGACCCACAAAACCCAGAAAGAAAAGCCAGGAGAAAGAACATCTACCTCAGGATCTGTCTCCCCCAGCAGCAATGGACAAATTCAGGTGGGTGACTCTGGGCTCAGAAGGAGGATCAGCCCAGATCAACCAGATTAACAGCTGAATTGGAACCAGGAGTCTGAGGGCCTGAGAGCCAGACCTGCTGGATCAGCGGTGGGGCTAGATGGCAGGGGCTTGAGTCAGCTAGGGAGTAGAGGCACTGGTGTTGGTGCTGTCCCCCCCAGGGAGCTTGCGGACAGGGCTGGGGGGAGAGTTCTGGTGCAGGAGACCTGGGGACACCATCCCTGGGCTCCTCTGGTTTGAGGAACTGAGAGTTCACACCTCCATTACAGCTCAGACCTCTTCCAGGAACAAACAATTGCAAACTAATTCTGCCTCAGGCCCAGGTGTGTGAGCAGAAGAACTAGCCCAGCTGAGGAATGACCTCAGGCTAGGGTAAAGCCCACCATGGATTGAAGGCAAAAGCATTCAATAGCTCTAACTACTTCCTTCAAGCAAAGGGAGAAGGCCCCAATCAAGGTCACAGACACTCCAGCAAGAGCAACCAACACTTCCTACTGGCCAGCCAGAGAAATTGCACTCAGTGAATAAAGTTAGTGATCTCAAGCCCCTGTGAACCAGCCCCTCTCCAACTCAAGGTCTTAGCAAAATGAAGAAGGGTCAGTGGAAAGGTGGATCCATAGAAAAATTCTTGGAAGGGAAAAACCCTAACTCAGAAAGACCTAGAACCTCTGAGGAGAATATGATCTGCTCTCCAGCACAGAAAGACTTCCTTGCAGAAATAAGGAAGGAGCTTAAAAATTTGGGAGAGACAATTAATACCTTGCAACAAGAAAACAAATCCTTAGAAAGTACAATTGCACAAATACAAAAGGACAATAAATCTTTCAGATCCTCAATTGGACAAATACAAAATGAGAATAATTCTCTCAGATCCTCAATTGGGCAAATGCAAAAAGAAAATAATTCTCTCAAAACCTCAATTGGTCAAATGGAAAGCTCTTTCAAAAGTAGAATTGACCAATTGGAAAAGGAGTTGCAAAAGGTTAATGAAGAAAACTCCTCACCCCCCAAAATAATGGAGTCTACAGAAACTAATGACTCCATGAGACAGCAAGAGTCAGCTAAACAAAATCAAAAAGTAGAAAAAATAGAAGAAAATGTAAAATACCTCATCAACAAAACCACTGACCTTGAGAATAGATCAAGGAGGGGCAACCTGAAAAGTACAGGACTTCATGAAAACATTGAAGAGAAAATAAGCCTGGACTTAATATTACAGGATCTAGTGATGGAAAACTGCCCTGATATCATGGAAGCAGAGGGCAAAGTAGTTATTGAAAGAATACATCGATCCCCTCCAGAAAAAGAACCTAAAATGAAAATACCAAGGAATGTTGTGGCCAAATTCCAGAACTATGAGATAAAAGAGAAAATCCTACAAGCAGCCAGAAAGAAACAATTTAAATATCAAGGAGTCACAGTAAGGATCACGCAGGACCTGGCTGCATCAATATTAAGGGATCAAAGGGCCTGGAATGAGATATTTTGAAGAGCAAGTGAGCTTGGAATGCAGCCAAGAATCCACTTTCCCACAAAGCTGAGCCTTCTCTTTCAGGGAAAAAGATGGACATTTAATGAAATGGAAGAATTCCAAAAATTCCTGATGAAAAGACCAGAGCTAAATAGAAAATTTGGACATCAAACAGGAGGTTCAAGAGACACATGAAGGGAGCCTTACCAACCCTAAGGACAAGATAATAGAATTATGTTGGGCAGTCTGCATGCCACAAGAGACTGAGAGCAGACAGACAGGAGCAGCTTAACAATATTAACCAACAAAGACATCGCCCACCATAAAGTCTTGGGAGCGAACTGATTTCTCTACACCTGTGTCCTGAGCACTTTATATCTATGGGTCAATGTTTCTCTGTGATATATATTGGTGACAAACTCAGTCTAAGGTTTATAATGAAGCTATATCATGACTTCTCTCTTCAATGTCTTTGTGCCCAACATCCTCATTTCCCCCTTCTCCAATTGAACCTCAATCCCTTCAATGCTGATCTCTGAACTTTTTCTTTTTCTTATCCAGAAACAGAACATGAATGGAGCTGGAAAGGACTCCAAGCCATTTCCTAATCATTTCTACAAAAGGTCACACAATACATCATCACCTAGCCCATTCCATTTCCTTTTCTTGTGTTGTCTTCTGATATTTGGATGTAAATTCCTTGAGGGCACAAGGAACACTGAGATTGACATGAAGTTAATTCAGATGTAAACTCCCTGAGGGCACAACGAATACTGAGATTGATGTGAAGTTAATTCAAATTCTGCCTTAGACACATTCTGTGTGATCCTAGGCAGGTCACTTAAGTTCAGTTTGCCTTAGTTTCCTCAACTTATAGATGAGGTACCTACCTCCATATTTGTAGAAAATTAAATAATGCTTGAAAAGTACTTGGCTGGCTTATAGCCATGCAAGTGCTAGCCATTATTATTATTGTTGTTGTTGTTGTTATTATTGTTATGATTAATATTTTATCTTTGACACTTTGTACAGTTATCTGGAACAAATGAACACTTAATTTCCTGTCTATTGATCTCTATCACTAAGTACCTTTGAGAGTGACATGACCAGAACATTGTATATATACTAGAACAGCAATATTGTTTGAAAATCAACTGTCAATGATTTAGCTATTCTCAGAAATACAATGATCCAAGTGACTTAATATTTTCTCTTTTTAAAATTCATTTTAGGTTTTGTGTTTTTTCCCCCTCTCATGGATTTTTCGCTTTTGTTCTGATTCTTCTTTCACAACATATGGAAATATGTTTAACATTAGTTTTATATATATGTATGTATGTATAAACTATATTAGATTACTCACTGCCAAGGAGAAGAAGGAGGGAAAGGAGAGAAGGAGAATATTATGGAACGAAAAATCTTATGTTGAAAACTATCTTTGCATATAGTTGGGGAAATAAATAAGTTATTTAAATGGCAAAAAAAAGTGCTTAGACATTATATAGATGTTTATTTCCTTCCCTTATTTCCAGATAAAACATGAATTGCTTGAAAAGTGGAAAAAACTCATTCTTGGCACCAACTTTCAGATCTGATTGGGTTTCTGATTAGCATAACTCTGATCCTGAATTAAGCCTTAAATGGATTTGGTTTCTAAGCAATAGATTTTCTTTCTCAATCAATCAGCCATACTATAAAGTTTTCCCATAATTTACCACTTTTGGAATTTCAAGCCTAATATTCTATACCAGTGGAAGCACAATTATAGAAGCAGATAAATAGATTAAGATTTAAATTAACTTAAATCAGTGAAGGCATTTCCTTCACTTTTCCTCTTTCAAGAATTTGATAGGTTTATGTTAAGGAGTGATAGGGACCAGATTGGTGGCAATTCAGGCTCAGGGAGATCATATTGGGTAAGCATCAGGAACTATAAGTCAGGGAACTTAGACTTGTGCTGGGAAACAAATGTACTACATAATACTCCAGGATTCAGAGATTTTAAGTGACTTGCCCAAGGTCACACAAATAACAAAAGAAAGAGCTGGGATTCCAGATCAGGTCCTACAACTTAGTTCTCAATTGGAACAGAAGTGTAAGAAATGACTCCTTTCCTTAAAGAATTTATATTCTATAATCTAAGACTTATGCATAAACAACAATTAATTCATGGATCCATGGTTTCATGGATGCGTAAGGTTTTTACCTCTGCACTTCAGGTCATAGCTTTCTTCTTTTCTACCCCGCACAATTTTTATTAATGTTTTTACATAAATTCAATTGAATGCAATATTTGCTAAGTTTAGGGTGCTATACTACTGTTACTATACTAGGTGTTAGATATACTAAGACAAAGAAAAGAAAAAGGAAAGGAAAAAAACAAAAGGAAAGAGAAAAAAAGGAAAAGAAACAAAAGACAAGGAAAGGAAAAGAAAAAGAAAAAGCAAAAGAAAAAAACCTTTCCTCAAAGCACTTAATAGTGTTTACAATATAAACGCATATAATTTGACTACTATGACCACTGGTGCCTGAAGGCCAGATAATTTACTTTCCAACCTTTCCCCAAAGTTCTATGGAACCTATACAGAAGTCATGGCAACTAGGTGGTATCATAGTGGACCAAGTTGAAATTCATATCTAACAAGAAAATATATGCTACATGATCAGCAGAGGGAAACCTTGAGCAGTTCTGTAGAATGAATTGGGGCCTTCAAGTTAGATAATGCTTTTCAATTCAACTGTTTTTTTTAAGGATTGGGAGAAATCACCAACCCACTCTTTTATTATGAAAAATGTTAAATTTTAGTAAAGCCAATTAAATTCACTCAAATTATTTTCTTTTAAATTAGACAATTGGATGCAAAAAATGTCATAATTTGTTAAATTGGCTTTTTTTTTGGTTTCATTCTCTCTCACTTTTCCTTCTCATTTAGTCATAGTGTGTCTTATTCTATTTGTACTTCAATAATACATGAAGTATTATTGTATTATTTCCATAAATACCTTTCCCTATTTTTTCTAATTCTCTAGTTGATATTTATTTTTTCATGATGGTTTTCTATAAATTCTCAATAGGGCATTCATCCAATACATTGAGTACCTTCCTCTGGGTCTTTTAACACTCCAAAGATGCTAATCTATCTTTGCTCTGGCCACATGATTTGTTTATCCTTGAATGTAGGGACTTTGTCTTATTTAAACTTTATATCTTCCCTAATTAATGTGTTGAAATAGACAATTTAAATAGTGATGAGTGAAAAAGCTAGAGTGGTGGCAGTAGGAATGAAGAAGATAATTGATATAGTGTCTCCTTAGATCTCCTTGATCACTTGGCAAAGTCAACCTGATGCCCTATAACATGCTGAGAACAACCTAGATGATCTAAATGAATAGAGTTTGTCTCATTTTTGTTTGGGTCCAGATTTTCTCTAGTATTCTTGAAGATTGACAGGATATTTTATTTCTTGGAGATAGCTAATGAATACTAAGTAGTGATTCCACCATTCTCTTTCTTAAATTCCATGATATTCTCTAAACTATGCAGAAGTCTAAGAATTGCCCTTGTAAATTGATAAGAATATTCAAAGTCCATATCTGATACCACTTAGTTATATGGCTAAGATGAATCACTATTCCACCATTCACAGTGACTCTCCCATTTTCATCTTCCCTTCAAATCTATTTCTCCTCTTCTTAACTGAAAACCTTCCCTCATATTTTACAGAAAAAAATGGTCACCTTCTATAGTAATTCTTCCTTAACTCCTCTTAAGTTCAGACACTTGCCTCTGTCAATCATATTCTATTTATCTTGAATACTATATATTTCTTTTCTCATTGATTTTCCTATTAGATCCTAAGCTCCTTGAGGGCAAGGAATGTCTTTTGTCTTCTAGTATCTACAGCACTTTGCAGAATGCCTGACACAAGGCAGGTACAAAATTGATGTTTCTTGATTGATGCATAACTTCTAGAATGAGAATCTTTTTCAACAAGGTTTTTTCCTTTCATTCACCTTATTTCTCCTATCACTTTGAAAAACCAGGTTGAGTAAGAAAACCAAGGAGAATATAATTCCCTATGTAATCTTGCCCTTTGTTTCTTTTTGAATTGGTCCTCAAACCTTATTTGCACTTATGAGCGCGAAAGTTATTCTTACTTGACTCATGCATTCAGAACTCCAAGTGTAGTCATGCAAAACTTATTTCCAAATTATCCTCATGAAAAACAATTTTTATTTCAATTCTTAGGATTGTTTTTATATCAAGGTGGTTTTATTTTCAAATTAGAGAAATACTCCATGGACAAATTTAATTGATAAAATTTGCTTTTTATTATTTACCTATTTATTAATAACATTCTATTAAGAGCCAATTTACAGGCATTAATATTGAAATATGTAGAAGGTCAAGAGATCTATAATAAAAGCATTGTTAGCTACATTTATTTGATTTAACTCAAAAGAATAATTTTAAATTCATGGTAGCAAACAATATGGATTCTGAAAACCAAAGAATAGCATTTCTGTTAAATTCCTTTTTTTATAATGAGAGAAAAATATACATTGCTAAAAGTCAGGGGAGCTAATAAAATCTTTTAATTTCAGCATGGTTTTTGAGACTATCTTAAAATTGAATAGAATTAAAAGAACATGATTATTTAGTTAATAGTTGTTGATTGATAATTCATTTTATAACAGTATCTGAGGTCAGATCTGCATAGGTTTTCTATAACTATAATTTCAATACCATAATCCTTTGGATGACAGCATAACTTGTTTGTATTCATTTGCATGCTTTACAAATTTTTCAATGTATCTAACAGCTGTAGGTACTTTTTCATTCTAAAAAATAGTATTTGTTATTGGGATCCTATAATGATATAACAAGCAGGAAATATCAGTAAAAGTTACAAAAAATTAAAAATTAAAATAAAAATTCTGAAAATCCATGATAAAATTAACAAATTTGTAATTTAAAAAATTAAAGAAAGAACTAAGATTTTTTTTATTTAAGGTCAATAATCTGTTAGCTGATTGGGTTTATTTTTTAAAATAGTATTTTTTTCCAATTACATGTAAAGACATTTTCCACATTGATTTTCTAAATATGATTTTGAGTTCCTAATTTTTTTCTTTTCCTCTTTTCAAAATGGCAAGCAATCTGATGTAGTTTATTCATGTGCAATCATGTAAAACAGTTCCACATTAGTCATGTTGTGAAAAAAAGAACAAAAAAGAAAAAAACTTTTAAAAAAGGAAATGAAACAGTATGCTTCAATCTGTGTTCAGATTTCATCAGTCATTTATCTGCATGTAAGTCATTTGGAATTGTCTTGAATCATAGCCGAAAAGAGCTAAACTGATCATAGTTGATTATCACATAATATTGCTGGTACTTTTTACAATGTTCTCCTGGTTTTGTTCACTTCACTCAGCATCAGTTCATGGAAGTCTTTCCAGCTCTTTTCTGATATCTGCCTGCTTATAATTCCACTATCATACAACTTGTTCAGTCATTCCACATTGAATTAGCATCCGCTCAATTTCCAATTCCTTGCCATCACAAAAATAGCTGATATAAATATATTTGCTCATGTAGATTATTTCCCCCTTTTAAATGATTTCTTTGGAATACAGGTAGAATCTGGGTATTGTTGAATCAAAGGGTATGGTCCTGTATTGGTTCACAATTCCACCAACAATGCATTAGTGTCTGAATTTTCCCACAGTTTACCCAATATTTATCATTTTCCTTTTCAATTATAGGATCTAACAAAGGTATCAGAGTTGTTTTAGCTTGCATTTATATAATCAAAAGTGATTTAGAATATCTTTATTTTTAGGTTTTTGCAAGGCTAATGGGGTTAAGTGGCTTGCTCAAGGCCACACAGCTAGGTAGTTATTAAGTGTCTGAGGTCAGATTTGAACTCAGGTACTCCTGACTCCAGGGCTGGTACTCTATCCACTGAGCCACCTAGCCACCCCTAGAAGATCTTTTTATATAATTAAAGCATTGATTTTTTTTTGTCTTAAAGCTGCCTGTTCATATCCTTTGACCATTTATCAATTAGGGTATAACTTTTATTCTTATAAATTCAGCTTATTTCTCTATATTTTTGAGAAATGAGGCCATTTTCAGAGATACTGTAATGATTGTTTCTCAGTTTTCTGCTTTCCTTCTCTTCTTGATACTTTTGGTTTTGTTTGTGCAAAATCTTTTCAATTTAATATAATCAAAGTTATCCTATTTGCATTTCAAAGGGCTCTCTCTCTCTCTCTCTCTCTCTCTCTCTCTCTCTCTCTCTCTCTCTCCCTCTCTCTCTCTTTCTCTCTTGTTTGGTCATAAATTCTTCCAATATCCATAGATCTGAAAGGCAAAGTATTTCTTGTTCTCCTTACTTGCTCATAGTATTATCCTTTATGGGTAAATCAGGTACCTATTTTTCTCTTATCATCAAAACTGATGTGAGATCTAGTTTCTGCCATATTATTTGTGAGTTTTTCCCAGCAGTTTTTGTCAAAAAAATGACCTTTTTTTCCTTGATGCTAGAGTCTTTGGATTTAAACTGATTGGATTTTTAAAAGAAGAAATCCAGCTTCTGGCCTACATGGTGGAAAGAAGACAGGCACAATTCTAAAGTCTCCTGATCTTTCCCCATCTATCACATGAAACAAACCTCTTAAAAGAATTCTGACCCACTGGGGTGTGGCTAGGTGGTGTAGTGAATAAAGCATCGGCATGGGTTCAAATCCCATCTCAGACACTTAATAATTACCTAGCTGTGTGGCCTTGGGCAAGCCATTTAACCCCATTTGCCTTGCAAAAAAAAAATCGGACCCACAAAACCCTGAAAGAAAAGCCAGGAGAAAGAACATTTACCTCAGGATCTGTCTCCCAAAGCAGCACTGGATGAATTTGGGCTGGTGACTCTGGGCTCAGAGGGAGGATCAGCCCCAGATCAAGGAGATTAACAGCTGAATTGAAGCCAGGAGTATGAGGACCTGAGAGCAGGATCTGCTGGATCAGCGGTGGGGCTAGACTTCAGGGGATTGAGTCAACTAGGGAGCAGAGGCACTGGTGTTGGTGCTGTCCCCACCAGGGAGCTTGCGGACAGGGCTGAGAGTAAAGTTCCAGAGCAGGAGAGCTGGGGACACCATCCCTGGGCTCCTCTGATCTGAGGAACTCAAGAGTCCCATTACAGCTCAGACTTCTTCCCAGAGTAAGCAAATGCAAACTACTTCTGCCTCAGGCCCAGGTGTGTGAGCAGAAGAACTAGCCCAGCTGAGGAATGACCTCAGGCCAGGGTAAAGCCCACCATTGATAGAAGGCAAAAGAATTCAATAGCTCCAACCCCTCCCTTTAAGCAAAGGTAGAAGGCCTTAATCAAGGTCACAGTCACTCCAGAGAAAGCAACCAACAACTGCTACTGGCCAGCCAGAGAAACTGCACTCAGTGAGTAAAGCCTTTAGTGATCCCAAGCCCCTGTGAACCAGCCCCTCTCCAACTCAAGGTCTTAGCAAAATGAAGAAGGGTCAGTGGAAAGGTGGATCCATAGAAAAATTCTTGGAAGGGAAATCACCTAACTCAGACAGACCTGGAACTTCTGAGGAGAATATAATCTGGTCTTCAGCACAGAAAGACTTCCTTGAAGAAATAAGGAAGGAGCTTAAAAATCAACTGGAAAATTTGGGGGAGATAATGAATACCTTGCAACAAGAAAACAAAACCTTAGAAAGTACAATTGGACAAATACAAAAGGAGAATAATTCTCTCAGATCCTCAATTGGGCAAATGCAAAAAGAAAATAATTCTCTAAAAACTTCAATTGGTGAAATGGAAAGCTCTTTCAAAAGTAGAATTGACCAATTGGAAAAGGAGTTGCAAAAGGTTAATGAAGAAAACTCCTCCCCCCCCAAAAAAAGAATGGAGTCTACAGAATCTAATGACTCCACAAGACAGCAAGAGTCAGCTAAACAAAATCAAAAAATAAAAAAAAAATAGAAAAAATACCTCATCAACAAAACCACTGACCTTGAGAATAGATTGGAGGAGGGCCAACCTAAAAATTATAGGACTTCATGAAAACATTGAAGAGAAAAAAAAAGCATTTACTTAATATTACAGGATCTAGTGATGGAAAGCTGCCCTGATATCATGGAAGCAGAGAGCAAAGTAGTTTTTGAAAGAATACATTGATCCCCTCCAGAAAAAGATCCTTAAATGAAAACACCAAGGAATGTTGTGGAATTCCAGAACTATCAAATAAAAGAGAAAATCCTGCAAGCAACCAGAAAGAAACAATTTAAATATCAAGGAGCCACAGTAAGGATCACGCAGGACTTGGCTGCATCAACATTAAGGGATCCAAGGGCCTGTAAGGAGATATTTTGATGAGCAAGGGAGATTGGAATGCAGCCAAGAATCTACTTTCCCGCAAAGCTGAGCCTTCTCTTCCAGTGAAAAAGATGGACATTTAACCAAATGGAAGAATTCCAAAAATTTCTGATGAAAAGACCAGAGCTAAACAGAAAATTTGGACATCAAACAGGAGGTTCAAGAGACACATGAAAAGGTAAAAAAAACCCAAACAAACAAGGGGACAGTAAAAGGAAGAAAAAACCTACTATCCAGTAAGTTGAAACTGGCTATATCCCAGCATGAGGAAAAAGTTTCTCATAAATCTTGAGAATTGTAACTCTAACAGAGAGAACATACCTAGCCAGAAATGAAGGACATTCATGACCTACCCACGAGACTGCTATCTAAAGAGATGTAACTGGCTTTAGCCCCCTTGGGAGAAAGGCTCTAATAACTCTCAGGAATTTTGACTCTATTCAATAGAATATACTGAATTATAAGGGACAGACACTCAGAATTTTCTATGACTTAGGTAGAATGATCTAAAAAAACACTACCTCCTTAAAAATGGGGACAGGAAAGAAATGGGAGGTTGGAGGGGATTGAATGGGGTAAATCTAATTACACTAAGAGGTACAAAAAAACTATGGTAATAGAAGGGAAGAAGGGAGCAGATGAGAAACACCTGAATCTTCTTCTCATCAGACTTGGCTTAA
The DNA here is from genome assembly GCF_037893015.1 of Macrotis lagotis. NCBI lineage: Eukaryota > Metazoa > Chordata > Mammalia > Peramelemorphia > Peramelidae > Macrotis > Macrotis lagotis. The sequence goes on along the minus strand of NC_133666.1, from coordinate 139,952,600 downwards.
AGTCAACCTGTACATACTCAGTTAACATATAAAACATCGAACCTTTCAAGTATTAAAAGGGGAAAAGGGGAGGGGGGACAGAGAAAGGGAAGAGGAGTGGGGGAAAGGGGAAATAACAAAAGGAAGGGAAGGGAAAAGGGAAAAAGGGAAAGGGGAAAGAAAGGGGAGGGTGTGATATAGGAGGGCAAACACACTGAAGGGGGTGGTATTCAGAAACAAAATACTGGGGAATATGGATAAGGGGGGAAAGGGGGAAAAGACAAACAGAGGAAAGGTGGCATGGAGGGCAATAAAGAATTAGTAATCATAACTTTGAATGTGAATGGGATGAACTCTCCCTTAAAACGTAAGTGAATAGCAGAGTGGATCAAAAGCTAGAATCCTACAATATGTTGCTTACAAGAAACTCATTTGAAGCAGAGAGATACATATAGATTAAAGGTAAAAGGTTGGAGCAAAATATATTTTGCTTCAGCTGAAGTAAAAAAAGCAGGGGTAGCAAACTTTATTTCTGACAAAGCAGGAGGAAAAATAGCATTAAAAGAGATAAGGAAGAAAACTTTATCCTCCTAAAAGGTACAATAGACAATAAAGTCATTTCAATACTGAATATATATGCACTGAGTGGGACAGCACCCAAATTCTTAGAGAAGCTGAAAGAATTACAGGAAGACATAGGCAGCAAAACTCTACTAATGGGAGACCTCAACATCCCACTCTCAGATCTAGAGAAATCGAAAAATAAAATAAACAAGAAAGAAGTTAAGGAGATAAATAGATTGCTAGAAAAATTAGATATGGTGGAATTTTGGAGGAAACTGAATGGGGATAGAAAGGAATATACTTTTTTCTCTGCAGTACATGGAACTTATACAAAAACCGACCATGTCATAGGACATAAAAACTTAATGATCAACCGCAGAAAGGCAGAAATAGTGAATACATCTTTCTCAGATCACAATGCAATAAAAGTCACACGCAATATTGGGCCAATGAGATATAGACCCAGAACAAACTGGAAACTGAATAACCTCATTTTAAAAAATGAGTGGACAAAAAACGATTTATAGAAAGAACTAACCATTTTATCCTAGATAATGATAATAATGAAACAACATACCAAAACCTATGGGATTCATTCAAAGTGAATCTCAGTGGATATATTATAGCTTTAAATGCTTACATGAATAAATTGGAGAAAGAGGAAATCAATGAATTAAATATGCAACTAAAAATTAGAGAAAGAACAAATCAAAAATCCCCAATTAAATACCAAATTAGAAATTCTAAAAATTAAGGGAGAAACCAATAAAATCAAAAGCAAAATAACTATTGAATTAATAAATAAAACCAAAAGTTGGTATTATGAAAAGACCAATAAAATTGATAAACCTCTAGTCAATTTGAGGATGAAATTAAAGTAATAATTCAAAATTATTTTGCCCAACTTTATGCCAATAAATTTAATAATCTAAGTGAAATGGATGAATATTTACAAAAATATAAGTTGCCCAGGTTAAATGAAGAAGACATTAAATACCTAAACAACCCTATCTCAGAAAAAGAAATTCAACAAGCAATCATTGAACTCCCTAAAAAAAAATCTCAAGGGAATGACAGATTCTAAAATGAATTCTATCCAACATTTAAGGAACAATTGGTTCTAATTCTATATAAACTCTTTGGAAAAACAGGGAAAGATAGAACTCTGCCTAACTTTTTCTATGAAACCAATATGGTGCTGATACCTAAACCAGGAAAAGTTAAAACAGAGAAAGAAAACTATAGACCTATTTCCCTGATCAATATAGATGCAAAAATCTTAAATAAAATCTTAGCAAAACTATTACAACAAGTTATCACTAGGGTAATACATTATGATCAATAGGATTAATTCCAGTAATAGGAAAACTGTTAGTATACTCAATTATATCAACAACAAACCAATCAGAAATCATATGATCACATCAATAGATGCTGAAAAATTTTTTGACAAAATACAGCATCCATTCCTATTAAAAACACTAGAGAGTTTCCAAATAAATGGACTGTTCCTTAAAGTAATTATCAGTATCTATCTGAAACAATCAACAAGCATTATATTCAATGGGAAGAGGCTAGAGGCATTCCCAATAAGATCAGGGGTGAAACAAGGATTCCCATTATCACCACTACTATTCAATACTGTATTAGAAATGTTAGCATCAGCAATTAGAAAAGAAAAAGAAATTGAAGGAATTAGAATTGGTAAGGAAGAGACAAAACTCTTACTCTTTGCAGATGACATGATGGTTTACCTAGAGAATCCCAAGAAATCATCCAAAAAACTACTGGAAACAATTAGCAATTTTACCAAAGTTGCAGGTTATAAAATAAACCCTCATAAATCCTCAACTTTTCTATATATGTTTAGCAAGATACAGCAGGAAGAGCTAGAAAGAGAAATCCCATTCAAAGTAACCTCAGACAGTATAAAATACTTGGGAGCCTATTTGACAAGACAGACTCAGTATCTTTTTGAAAATAATTTTAAAACACTTCTCACACAAATTAAATCAGATTTAAATCACTGGACAAATATCAACTACTCATGGATAGGTAGAGCTAATAATTTAGTACCCTACCAATTAAAATTCCAAAAAATTACTTTAATAAGTTAGAAAAAATTGTAAGTAAATTCATATGGAGAAATAAAAAGTCAAGAATTGCCAGGAGCTTAATGAAAAAAAGTGCAAAAGAAGGTGGCTTAGCCCTACCTGATTTAAAATTATATTATAAAGCATCAGTCATCAAAACTGTTTGGTATTGGCTAAGAAATAGAGTTAGTGGACCAGTGGAATAGACTAGGTGTAAAAGCAGGAGATGATTATAGTAATCTGCTGTTTGACAAACCCAAAGAATCCAGACGCTGGGATAAAAACTTCCTCTTTGATAAAAAACTGCTGGGATAACTGGAAGTTAGTATGGAAGAAACTCAGATTAGACCAACACCTAACACCCTTTATCAAGATAAGATCCAAATGGTTATAGGACTTAGACATAAAAAACAATACTATAAGGAAATTAGAAGATCAAGAACTAATTTTCTGGTCAGATCTATGGAAAGTGGAGCAGTTTATTACTAAGGAAGAATTGGAGAACATCACCAAAAACCAATTAGATGATTTCGATTACATTAAATTAAAAAGCTTTTGCATAGATAAAACCACGTTAACCAAGATCAAAAGACATGTAGTAAATTGGGGAACAATCTTTACAACTAATGATTCTGACAAAGGACTCATTTCTAAAATACACAGAGAACTGAGTCATATTTTTAAAACAAAAAGCCATTCTCCAGTTGACAAATCGTGAAAGGATATGCAAAGGCAATTTACAGATGAGGAAATCAAAGCAATTCATAGCCATATGAAAAAATGCTCTAAATCATTAATTATTAGAGATATACAAATTAAAGATTCTCTGAGGTATCACCTTACACCTCTTACATTGGCCAATATGACCAGAAAGGATAATGATCATTGTTGGAAGGGTTGTGGGAAATCTGGGACACTATTACACTGTTGGTGGAGCTGTGAACTCATCCAACCCTTCTGGAGAGCTATTTGGAACGACACCCAAAAGGCAACAAAAATGTGCATACCCTTTGCCCCAGCAATACTTCTACTGGGTCTATATCCTGATGAGATGATGAAAAATGTAAAAACATTACTTGTACAAAAATATTTATAGCAGCCCTGTTTGTGGTGTCAAAGAATTGTAAATCAAGTAAATGTCCTTCAGTTGGGGAATGGCTTAGCAAACTGTGGTATATGTATGTCATGGAACACTATTGTTCTATTAGAAACAGGAGGGACAGGATTTCAGGGAAGCCTGGAGGGATTTGCATGAACTGATGCTGAGTGAGATGAGCAGAACCAGAAAAACACTGTATACCCTAACAGCAACATGGAAGTGATATTCAACCTTGAAGGACTCCCTCATTCCATCAGTGCAACAATCGGGAGCAATTTTGGGCTGTCTGCAAAGGAGAGTGCCATCTGTATCCAGATAAGGAGCTGTGGAGTTTGTACAAAGTTTAAGGACTATCCCATGCAATTTAGAAAAACACAGATATCTTACTGTCTGATTTCTAAGGATATGATTTCTCTCTCATCACACCCAATTTGGATCAAGGTGCAACATGGAAACAAAGTAAGGACTGACAAATTGCTTTCCGTGGGGGAGTGGGGGGAGTGAAGTAAGACTGGGGGGAAAATTGTAAAACCCAAATAATATCTTTAATAAAAATTAATTTAAAGAAATTAGAAATCCAAATTAACTTTCATAAATTAAAAGAATAACCACAACCAATGAAGAAAAAATCAAAACATTTATTAGGAACTATTTACCCAAGAATGTGACAATAAAACTGACAATCTAAATGAAATAGAAGAATATTTACAAAAAATATAGATTACCTACTTAACAGAATAAGCAATAGAATACTTAAAGAATTTATCTTAGAAAAAAGTAATTGAGCAAGCCCTAAGTGAACTCTCAAAGGTGAAAAAACTAGGACTAGATGGATTTACAAATGAATTCTACCAAACATTTTAAGAATAATTGTTTCAAGTAAAACATATGCTATTTGAAAAATTCTAAAGAACTCTTGTCAAATTCAAATTATTATCTTGTTATCTTTGCTAGAGAAATAAAACTATGGATCAATTTCCTTAATAAATATTGATGCAAAAATCTTAAAGGAAATACTAAGATGTTAGTATATCCCAACAGATAAGATTAATTTAGTAATTTAGGGCAGATATATTATTAAGAAAACTAAAATCATAATTAAATAGTAGTTATAATAAAACAAGTCATATATATATGATTATTTAAATAAATAAAGAAAGCAGTTACAAATTATAGTCATTTCCATCAAAACATTATAAATTATAGGCATAAATGAATCTCTACTTAAGTTCATAAGTGCTATGCACCTAAAATGAAGAGTAAGCATCATTTGTTATTATCTAACTTTTCCTGTATGATGAGGAGAGAACATTGCTAGCTATGCCAATTAAGCAAGAGAGGGAAATGAAAGGAATAAGCATATGGAAAGAGGAAGTAATTTGTCCCTTTTGCAGATGATATGATAGTTTACTTATAGAAATTTAGAACACCAACTAAAATTAATTGAAACCATTAGCAACTTAGGTATTGATTAGATGCACAGGATACACAATATACAAAAGCAAATTCCCACAATAACCCTGTGGGCTATAAACTCAATCCTGTGCCACTGTCTTCAATGCTGAACAATCAATTCTAAAATTCTTAACAGAGAACTTCAGGGTGTCCCAATGTCACTTTTTCTGATCCCCTTGGAATGTTTTCCATGTGAGTTCTCCATCAAATAGTCTTTTTAGCAAGTGTACTTCCGGCATTCTAATAATGTACCCAGATCATCATGGTTGCAATCTGTGTAGTAATGTTGGAATGCTTAACAGCTTAGCTCAAGAAAAGACTTCAGTGTCTGGTATCTTCTCCTGTCAGATGATTTTAGGAATCTTCCCAAAGCAATTTATTGGAAGCAATTCAGGTTGCTGACATGGCACTGGTAGATTGTCCAAGTTTCACAGGAAAACAACAATGAGGTCAGCACAATGACTCTTTAGACCTTCCATTTGTATTTGGTCTAACACTTCTTCTCTGCTACACTTTCTTTTGGAGCCTCCCAAATACTGAGCTAGCACTGGAAATGTGAGGGTCAACCTCATTGTCAGAGTGAACCTCCTTGGAAAGGACATCACAAAGGTAAGTGAACTTGTCCACTCAAAACTTCATTTGTGGTTACACATATGGATAGTATAGTGCTAGCTGATGGAGCACCTGTGCTTTCTTGGTATTAATTGTTAGGCCAAAACTAGCACAAGCAACAGAAAATCCATTCATACTTTGTTACATATCAGTTTCAGAGACTGCATTGAGTGTATAATCATCTGCAAACAAAAGATCATGCACCAACAGTCACTACACTTTGGCCTTGGTTTGTAGCTTTTCAAGCTGAAGAATTTGCTATCATGCAGTAGCTTACCTTGATTTAGTGTTCATCTTCAGTGAAGAATTTTGATAATACAGTTGAAAACATCATGCTAAAAAGCATAGGAGCAGGGACACATCTTTGCTTCTATCTATCAGTCACTGGGAAATTGCAAAAGCATCATCCACTACCCATATTAGGCAAGCATACCATTATGAAATTGATGTACAATACTGATAAACTTCAGGGTGTCCCAATGTCACTTCTTGTGACTCCTTGTGGTGTTTGTTATGTGTGAATTTTCCATAAAATAGTCTTTTTGGTAACTGTACTTCTGGCATTCGAATAATTTACCCAGGTCATCATAGTTACACTCTGTATTGTAATGTTGAAATGCTTAGCAGCTTACTTCAAAGCTCAAGAAGTTTTTGTCAAAATTTTCTATAAACTATTATGACTGATAGTATCAAATTCCTTGTTCAGATCTAGAAACAGTATATACAGCCTCTGCTCTGCTCCTGGTATTTTTCCTAGAGTTGTCGGGCAGCAAACACAATACTGACTAGTACTCTAGTGAGAGTCACACTGGCTCTCAGGATGGTGACCATCTATCAATCTATTCAGAAAGATTGTGGCAAGAATCTTAGCAACGATTAAAAGAGAAACATCTCTGTTTCTGTCATTGTACAATCTATTCCCTTTTACTTTATAGAGATGGATAATGGAGGGATCCTTGAATTCTTGGGAAAATAACCTCTTCATGCCATATAAACTGAAAATTTCTGTCAACTTTTAGATGAGCAATGGACCCTCCACCTTGTAGATTTTAGAATAAAATCAGCACCAGGTGCTTTGTCACTTGAAAGGAGTCTAAAGGGTATTCAAAACCTCTTCTTCAGCTGGAATTTCTGCTAAGGACAGATTGATTTTAACTTGAAGTAAATGGTTGATGGCTTCTGCATTGCTTGATGATGGTCTGTTAAAATCACTATGGAAGTGTTCAACCCATCTCTCTAGGCTCATGTCTTTATTGTCAATCAATGTGGCTCCATCAGCACTAAGTAGTTGAGATGCCCCATTAAAGCACTTTGGACTATTATTGCATTTCATCTGTCTTCTTACTGAGCCAAGAGTCCTGCATCTCTCTAAGCTTTATCTGTACTTTACTTTTGACGAATTAAATGCTGCCTTCTTAGAAGTGAATGAACTATCCTTCTGGGAATACCTGTGGAGTTCTTTTTTTTTTCATTTATCAGCTTCTGTATTTCCTTGTCGTTTTCATTAAATTCATTAAAAATTGATGTTTGTAAGTGTTCTAACCAAGATGAATAAATGCAGTGGTGTACATCAAATATCTGAAAGTTTTCCATTCTTTTACTTCTCCACTGGTGCCAACTCAGTTTTGCCTCCAAGTTAGCAACAAACTGTTTCTGCTCAGAGAGACACTCTAATCTCTTGATATTAATTCTTCTACTAAGCATTTTGCCTTGGGGATGCAACTTTGATTAATTATGAATATCTAACTTGTAGATGATGGATCTGTGATCAGACCAGCATGCTGCACCACATTGCCTTTCCCATTCTCACATCCTATTTATCTCTTCTTACAATCACATAGGTCTATTAGATGTCAATGTTTGCTGAAAGGGTGCATCTAGAAAGGTTTTTTTTCATTCAAATAGATGAAAGACAGTATTTATGATGAGAAAGTTATCAGATGCACAAATCTTCTGTAGTAGATGGCCATTTCTGTTTTCAACTCCATTCCTCTCAAGGACTTCCTACTATGACTGGTAGTCAGAGCTTACTCTAGCATTAAAGTCACCTGACTTTATAAGCTTGTTATCTTTTGGTACATTGACGATAGCATTTCCAGGTCTTCATAAATTTTTTCTTTGACTTTGGTGGGGTTTGTCATGGTGGTAGCATAGGCACTGATGATAGTGTTATGGCTTTCTCTTGCAAGTGGCAATCTCATAGTCATGAGCTTGCCATTCACACTTTTGGTAGACATTCAAGCTTGTTGACTAGATTAGTTCTGATTGCATGATGAACCCCATCACTGTAGTCACTCCAAAAAAAGTATATTCAACTCCAACTTCAGTAAGCTGGCTTTCATTTGTCCCTCTTGTTTCACTCAGGGCTGCTGTTTGGAAATGATACCTGCTGAGTTCTCTTGCAACAAGAGCTGTTTGTCTTTCAGTTTTATTGGATCTTGTGTTGTCTATGAGTAAGCTATTTTATCCTCCAATGGTTAAAGGAATCTTTTTTGAAGAAATTTCGATAGTTTTTTTGTGACTCAACCACAGGGTGGGATTCCCATCTGCCACAGTAATCAGGACAGAGTTGGGTAAGCAGGCAATTTTTAGGGAACCTTTTCTAGTCCTTTCCTCACACCAGGAGATGAGCGCTGTGATAATTAAAAGGGCTGCTCAGTCACCTAGGTCCTGCTGAATCCTGCTGCTGATTTCATTGGAGAAACAACCCTATGGCCTAGGCTTCCATGTACAGGGTTATGATTACAGCTTCCAGTGTAATTTGTACCTGTTGTTTCATCACTTGTCTGCTGCAAAAGGACATTGAGATAGGAATGGTAAAGTGATATGGGTGATGTCTTTTGGATTTATATATAAATTGGATTTAAATTAGGCAGAGTTGTATGAAGTTGTAAGCCTGTTTCTCTCTTCCAAATTCATCATGATCCAATAGGAAGATAGAGTCAAGACAATTGGTAATGGTTCTAGAAGTAGTAGATGACCTTTGCAACTTTTATGTCTAACCAAATTTTAGGCTCACCACAGCATCTGCTTTCATGACCTTTGAAGTGTTCTCACCCATCAGTTCCATCAGTGGAAGACTTTATATGTTTGGGGAAGATACCCCTGCCAACTCATCAATGAGTCTGAGACCCTCTTGGCTACCCTCAATCTACCATCTGCCAAAATGGTTTATCTGGGTGTGGTCACTGTGCATGCTAAAGTTTCTTGAAGTCACAGGTGAAAATTAGTTGACTCAAGTGGACATCAAAGTTTGAAAAGAAGCTCTGAAAAGGGCTCTGCAGCTCTTATACCAGAGGTGCTAGTCTTCCTTGAACATACTCTAAATAAATAAAAAAAAAACAGATATAAAAAGTTGAAATAGTGAATTATTCATGGGTAGAACAAGACAATATGATAAAAATGACAAATAAAATGAAAAAATTGCATAAATTATTTTATTTAATTAATGCCACACCAATTAAAGTACCAAAGAATTATTTTAGGGTCTAGAACAATAATAGCAAAACTCATTTGAAGTTCAATTCAATTTAATTTCAAAAGCATTCATTATATATCCATTATGTGTCCAGAATCAAGTGCCATAGATATAAATAAAAGTCTCTTCTCTCCATAAACTTGTAATCTTATTGGGGAAGACAATACAAGAAAGATAGAAATTGGGATGATTGAAATGGGAGATAAATTACTCAGAATAGAAGTATGAGAATGGTGGAGTTGAATAGAAGGAGTATAACTGGTGGGATAAGGGAAAAAAGAGATTGAGAATATACAGGGAATCAAGGAAAAAAAATGAAAAGGAAAGGAGTTTAGTAGTGCTTGATTCCAAACTATGCAAAGTATACAAAGTTATATTTGTAAAAAAAATTGGTTTTGAGAAACAAATAGAGAGATTAATCAGTGGAACAAATAAGAAACAATACACAGCAAAAAATGAGCATAATAAACCAATTTTTGATAAAAGTGAGGATTTCAGATTTGGGCACAGGAGCTCAGTATTTAACAAGAACTGTTGGAAAATAGTAGAAATCAAACATATGCTAATATCTCATAATGTATCAAAATAAACTCAAAATAAATATACAATTAAGATAAAGGTAAAAATCACAAGCAAATTAGAGGAGTATGGACAAATTGCTTGTCAGATCTATAGAGAGAAGAGTTTTTGACAAAATAAGAGATAAAAAAGATACATAGAAGGCAAAATGAACAATTTTGGTTATATAAACTGCATGATTTTGCATTAATAAAACTGATACAGCTAAAATTTATAGAGAGAAACTGGGAAAAGCATATTTGCAAAAAATTGATCTGACAAGGTCTCAATTCTAAGCCAAGTAGGACACTTGGTTAAAATAAAAAGAACAGAGCCATTTCTCAATCGATGCTTGGTCCTAGGATGTGAATAAGCAGTTTTCAGAGAAATCAATCCTTATTCTTACAAGTATGTGAAAATTGCTCTATCACTAATTTTTTTTATTTTTTATTTTTTTTTAGGATTTTGCAAGGCAAATGGGGTTAAGTAGCTTGCCCAAGGCCACACAGCTAGGTAATTATTAAGTGTCTGAGACTGGATTTGAACCCAGGTACTCCTGACTCCAAGGCTGGTACTTTATCCACTATGCCAACTAGCCGCCCTTTCTATCACTAATTTTTAGAAAAAGGAAAATTAAAACAACTCTGAAGTACAATCTTACATCCATAGATAGGCTATTTTGACAAAATGTGGAATGACATGTCCTGAAGTGGTTGTTGGAAAACAGGTATTATAATATACTATTGGAAGAGCACTGAACTCATCTTATTGTATTAAGTAAATTATTTGGAAGTATGAACAAAAAGCTATTAATCTCACTTTAAACATTCATCAGTACTGGTTTTAAGACTAAAATCAAAAGATATAAAAATGAAGAAATGAGGAAATAAGGAATGATAACTCATATTTGTAGAAGTATTTTCAACAACTCTATTTGTGTTGGCAAATAATTGGAAAGTGAGGGGATATATCAGTTGGGGAATGGCTAAACAAATTCTGGCATATCAGTATGGTAGAATAAATACTATGCAGTTATAAAAGAACGTCAATGTCTTCAGAAAATTCTGGAAATGCTTGTTTGGACTGATTTAGAGTGAAGTGAGCAGAATCAGCAGAATAATTTGTAAAATTGTAATAGTATTGAAATAGTCGACTTGAACGTATATAGAACTCTGATAGGCACTATTACCAATCATATACAAAGGACTCATGAGTAACCATGCAGAGAACTAATGGTCAGATTGAAATATACTTTCCTACTTTTTTATTTTTGGAGGATATAGCTAATGTAGAAATTTGTTTGCATTAATATATATATATATATATATATATATATATATATATATATATATATATATATATATGTATTTGTAATTGGTTTTCCCCCTTGTTTTCTCAAAGGGTAGGGGATGGGGGAGAGGAAAGAGAAAGAGAATATGGAACCAAAAATAAAATAAAACTGAATTGTAAAAAGAAAAACGTTATAATGCCTTAGCTGAGGAAGATGTTAGTTGCAATGCCCTTTGCCGAGTATGTATACAATATGAAGCACTGCTTTAGTAATGGCAGTCATATTTGAGAAATGACACTAAGAAATAAGAAAATATTTAAAGAATAAACAAAGATTGGTAGAGAACTTTATTATATGCTATCTAAACATTAGCTGAAGGAAATAAGGATGCTTGGCTTGGGACAGAGACAGTTTAGGAAGGTGTGCTACCTGTCTTCAACTGTTTGAAGTATTGTCATGTTTAAGAAATATTAGGGTTTACTAACATGGCAGTGGAAAACACAAGTAGCACCAACCTTGGAAATTAATGGGAGAGAGATGTTTATTTCATGGAATTGAAAGTTCCAGAGGATTAGAACTACCTAGAATTAGAATTGAGTTGTCTCAGGTAATAGAAACTGGATCTTTTTGGAGGTCTTCAAAGAAAGGTTGGGTGGCACAGTAGAGTGTCAGATATGGATTAAGTTCAAATCCAGCCTTAGATGCTTGTTGGGTGACCCTGGGAAATTTATTTATGTTTTCTTTAGTTAACTTCCACATTTCTTTATCTAGTTGAAAAATTTTACTCTAAAATGAGTTGTCTTCCTTTTTCCAGTTGTTTAATTTTACTTTTTGATGAGTTGTGTTCCTTTCCCAGTTGATCAATTTTACTTTTTGATAAGTTAATTTATTTTCTCATTTAACCAATTTTGTTTTTTAAAGATATTGTATTCTCTAGTCAATTTTTCATAATTCTCTGGCATGTCTCTCATTTTTACCTCCATTTTTCTTCTTTGTTTTTTTAAAATGCTTTTTGAGTTCTTGCAAGAGATCTTCTGAAATGGTGTTTTTATCATCCCTATCAGAATAGCAGCTATCTATAGTTAACACTTTTTTTTGCTCATTTTGATAGTTGAGCTCTGCTCTTGGGGCAAGGGGGTGGTTCCAACCTTTTTCTCTTTTTCTTCTCTGGCATCTCAAATGCTTGTGGTTTCTTCCCTCTCTAAGGGCTATCGACCCAATCCTACCTGTTTCGCTAGCATTCATGGCCTTGAACTTTGCCTTCTGAGCTGAAGTTGGGATCTTCACTATTGGCCTGTGATACTGCTGGCCTGCTGAGCTGGGACCTGAGTTGTGTCATGACTAAGAGTCTCTCACTGTTTTCCCTATCCTCCCACCTATACTGAGCTATACTCCCCTTTTACCTATGTGTAATTGATCTCTTCTGAAGTTTCTCCTTGAGTTGAGAACTTGTTTTACTCTGTTTTTATAGTTTATGTCACTTTAGGGTCTGTTTAGAGGCTTCTTTAAGAGTTCTAGGAGCTTTCTAGCTTTATGCCACCATCTTGGCTCTGCCCAGGAAATTCTCAGTTCCTCATCTCTAAAATTAATTGGAAAAGAACAACACAATAGTGTCTTTGCCTCCCCAAACCCGAATAATTTCACAGTGAATTGAGCAGATTAGAACAATAAGAGAAAGGATGGATGAGCACTTGCTTGAATTGCAGGTAAGATTTTTCTATGCACTTGATGTAGTAAGATGGTCTGTAAGGTCCTTTTCGGCACTAAAAACCATATGATTACATGATTTAGCAGAGGAAAAAACAATTCTTTTCCCTAATCTGTTGGACAAAACAAATAGTTAATTGCTACCCAAGGCTTCTTATTTACCTTGGGATAATGTCTACAATCCTGGTCAGAATTTGGGAATTGGTCACAACATGAAGCTTCCATAGAGAATTCCTCTCCAAGTATGTTTTTTCCCCAACATATCGGAGCTTTGCATCCCATAGCTATGAATGATACTCTCTCATTAGCAGAGGGCAGTTTAAGTAATAGCTAACATTTCTATGTAAAGTTTACCAAGTATTTTGTAGGATTTAATTTCTTTGAATACCACAAGAAACTATTAGAAATATACTAAATAAACTATTTTCCCTCTTTTCTCAGCTATTACAATTATGGTTCAAAAATGATAGATCAAGAGCATGAAGAGGCCTTTGAGCTTTCAGAGTTAGTTTCATTGATGAGAAATGTTAGGTGTTAGGTAAAATGTTAGGTAAAGCAAATTTTCCATGATCATAGAGGCCATAGGTGATAGATGTTACATTCAAACTTTCCTAATGAGTGAGTTCATTCCCCCACCCCCATGCTTCTATGATGCATGACTTTCCTATAGTCTTACAGCTATTGTCACAGGCAGACTTCATCTTTTTATCCCAAGGAGGAATTGTACCAACTGAATCATTTAACTTGTTGACTATTTTTTTTATACTTTAGACTTCCATAAAATTTTAACTCCACCCTTATTGCTTATTATATAAGGATATATAAGGATATCCTTATTATATAAGGATATACTTGTAATTTACTGTACAAGATTTACTTTAACTGAAAATGCTGACATATCTTTGTTCATGTAAATGAATTGACATAGTTTGGAAGATAATGTACCAAGGAAAAACTATAAACTTTTTGATAAAAAGCTCTATTATCTTTTCAAAAAAGAAGTGATTTTTGAGGATATCCTTTTGGCATTGGTCTAGTGACTGAAAAACAAAGAACACTCCTTAAAGAAACCTGAGTCCATATCAATTGTATTTTTCTTATCATTTTTCCAATTTTGTTTCCTATAATTTTCTTTTTTATAATTTAAGATATTTCCTTATGTTCAAATAAATTACAGTTTATTTGCTAATTCTCATCTTGACCAAAAGCATTGAAGACGTATCTATCAGTCTGTTTCTAAGGATTCTATATGACAAATTTTGGCAATATTTTTTTCAGTGTTTTGGGAAAGTTCTTATCTATCTTTTAACTAGTCTGTTTTGGAAAGACAGAACTAGAAAACTGAAATGGATACATGTTATAGACAGAAACTTTTTTTGTTCAAAAATATAAGTTGATCAACTACGTCGAATGTATAATCCCACAAATTGATGAGATCCAAGATTCTGTACTGGCAGTAGATCCAGTAGAGCCCCAATTGCAGATATTTCCACCCTCTAAATTTCACAATTTCTTGTGAAATTATTTTTAAATGCTTCTGATGGCTCCAAGATTTATTTGTTAATTATGCTCTATAGGATATAAACATTGCATGCCTTGGTCTTTATTTATTCCATGGCATGCTGATTAGTTTAACCACAAAATGAGGCACTGCAAAATGGTAGAGGAAAATTCACTGAAGTACCTCATCAATCTTCCTTTTTATTTTTTCCTGCAGGCTCTAAATCATAATAATTTAGCCAGGTTGTAGAAATTGATATTCACATATACCTTGTATACTAGAATTTTCAAAATCCCCTGAAAGTAAATGGAAGGAACTTGATGGTAATTCTCCACCTGGGAAGCTGTTATAAAAAAGGGAAATAGTTTAATATAATCTCAATATCCATGTTCTTTCTTAGGGCTATCAAGAAACACTAGAAGGTCTCAGAACTGGAGAAATATGAACATTAGATGCCTTGGGATCTTTCTCCATTCATGCCAAAAAATCACAGCAACACTAGTGGCTTAGTAGGTACCTAGTAAACTAGATTGAAGTCCTGGAGTGAAAGGACTAAATTCACATTCCTCTCTTGATGCTTTCAAAGTTATGTGACCTTAACCAAGGTTGTTAAATTGGTAAGCCTCAGTTTCTCATTCATATCATGAGGGAACTATGAAACCTCCTAAAGTACTGAATTTATGATTCTATCATTCTAAGTCCCATATTGGAAGTCAACATTGCTGTGTACTGTTTTGAGCAATTGCTGACTGAGGATAATGATGCACTACAGTGTATATAGGACATAAAATATGAGACCTAGGAAGGATTGTGAGGATTGTATACTAGAGTTTCCTCATTTTCTCCCTCATTTGATAGATAAAGAACTTAAGGCTAAGACAAGAGAAATATATTTTTGAATGTACTACTTTGAGGTTGTAATCAGCATGGATACATGGTAAATAAAAGTGAAACAATACCTTAGCAGAATAAATAATATCAAAATTAATTATACAGATGAGTGGCATATACCCAGTACTTTGAAAAATTATTAGAAACTTTATTGTGAAGTCAAATTTTAAGGAATTGAGCCTTTGAAATAATAGTAAGTCTTTCACTACTGTCCAATTTATTGAAGTAGAATGAAATGAAATAACATATAAATAACAAAGAAAGAAAATAATATAGTTCCCATCCAGATATGCTAGAAATTTTTACCATGCTTGAGTCCATATTCTTTTCTTTGTCTTTTTATTTTCTCTTTTATATAGATGTGAGAGTGTAGCTATTCTAACTTTATTGATTTTGCTATACCTCATCTCATAAAGGTCCTTCCTTATTTCCTTATGTACATTAACATGTGAGAGTTCTCTTATGTTTGCTTATGATAATGTCCATAAGTAGTTTAATCAAATTTTAAAATATTTGTATCTAATTTTTAAAAAATAATGAACTAATAAATATCATCTTATGTGCATAAGTAATCAAAAATTTTATGTTTATTATGTGATACTGTTTTGGTAGAAAAATTCCTTAATTAAAAGATATATTTTGGGTTGCTAGGTGGCGCAGTGAATAGAGCACCAGTCTTAGAGTCAGGAGTACCTGAGTTCAAATTTGGCCTCAGACACTCAATAATTACCTAGCTGTGTGGCCTTGGCAATCCACTTAACCTCATTGGCTTGCAAAAAAAAAGACATGTTCAATGTTGTGACTCTCGTAATGTATTGGGACATTGCTTTCCAAAAAAATTTCTTGATTCTGAAGTTCTAACAACAATGAATTAGGGCACCTGATTCCTCATCCCTTCCAAAAGTAGACATGACCATTATGGATCTAATTACAAGGTTCTAGAATGTATTCTGATTTGGGATAAAGAATTCAAAGGCACCTGAAAATGAAAGCATAAGAAGCACCTCACCATTTACCATCTTGATTTTGACTGTTACTGAACATTCTTTTCATCAATGTCAAATACCTTTAGCAAGACTGTTTCATTACTTTCTTACTTAATGCAAAAGTCGTTGAGGAATTAAAGCTGAGGGCCTCCTAAAGCATATTGGATAGGCACAGGATGAGCCTGACTTAGTTTCAGCATATAATGAAAGAAGAAAAGGAAGTTAGGAAGAAAGGCATTTTGGAAGGAAAGTAGAAGGAAAATATGGAAGTAAGATGACAAGAATGTGTCAAGTATGTACTATATTCTAGGTACTGTGGTACAAACTTTAACAACATGCTTTTTTGATCCACACAAAATAATCCTGAAAATTAGGTGCCATTATCTTCCTTGTTTCACAACTGAGAAAAGTGAGGTGAGCAGAGATTAAATAACTTGCACAGGGTCACACATATACTTAGTGTTGAAAATTGCATTTGAACTAAAAGGTTTCCTCTTTCTAGGTCCAGTGTTCCATCCAGTGGTCCACCTACCTTTGAAGAAGTAAAGATATCATGAAAGAGGTGTTTCACATCTTTTTCCACCCTACCACAATTACAATTTTATAAGGGTGGGAGCACAAATCCTGTTTATAATTAGCTGACAACATGTTAGAGATATTAAAGAGACAGCATCCAAGAGGAAGGGGTTGTGAAAAGGTAAAAAGAGGTAAAGAACTTTGAAAATTGAGAAAAAGTCATTGAATTTATTTTCACAATTAAGAGACTATTCTTGCATTGTAGGAATTAATTTCAGCTGAATAATGAGATCATAAGTCAAAATGCAAGTCAAGTTAGGCTAGAACAAAGTGAATCATAGATTCAGCTTCTAGCACAGGGTAAAACTTGGAGAGAGAGCCTGAAATCAAAACTCTGAAGAATTTCTGCAACACAAGTTCCTGTAGTTAGCTTAATCCCAGGCTAGCAATTTAGGGTTTGGGAAAACCTGCTAACTGGGTACTTAATACCCAAATTCCCCAGTTGAATATACTGTGGACTTAATACCATACATAGGAAAGCAGTATAGAAAACTCTAGAAGAACCATCATCACATCCTCAATTCCAAAATGTCTCTAGGTTGGGACTACAATGCCAGGTGCCTAGAACAAATGAGTGAAGGAATGACAAAACAAACAAAGAAGCAAAAAAGTCAAGAATTACTAAGATACCTAGAATACCTAAACAGCAAACCAAGAAAAGAATATCTTTTTATGTATGTGTCTGTCTGTCTGTCTGTCTGTCTCTATCTATCTATCTATCTATCTATCTATCTATCTATCTATCTATCTATCTATCTATCAACTATCCCTGATGAAAATCCCAGCATGCCCACAAAATCAATTAGAATGTTTAGTAGAAAGAATGCAAGCATTAAAATATTAAAATATAAATGGCATTACAAATTAATTTAGCCTTATGGAGAAAGGAACTGGAAAAATAATGAGGTATGTGGAGAATACTTTTAGGAGAATTAAGTATTTGTAACAAAATCTTATACAATTAACTGCCTTCTTGAAAATTAGAATGGATCAAATAGAAGATAATAATTCTATGAGATAAGAAGAAATATTAAATTAAAACCAAAAGATTGAAAAATGAATTATTTAAGGTCTCTCATATAAAAACTGACTTGCATAATAGAGAGAATATTTAAAAATCAATAGACTACCTAAAACCCATGACCATGAAAAGAACCCAGGGATTATTATTTCAGAAAATCAAGAGAGGAAAACCTTCAAAAATTTCTTTAAGCTAGAAGGAAAAAGTAAAAATAGAAAGAATTTGTCAAACAGTTCTGGAAAGAGACGCCTAAATGCAAACTCCTAGGAATGTCAGAACCAATATCCAAAAGTTCCAAAGCAAAGCAAACTATTGAAAATACTTAGAAAGAAAGAATTTATGAGTAGATACACAGACAGAATCTCATAAGATTTTGAAGCTTCTATTAAAGCAGAGCAGAGAGTGTGATACAATGGTGTTCCCTGAAGCAAATGATAAATACTAATAACTAAGAATAACTTATCCAATAAAGCTAAGTTTAATTTAACTTGGAGTAAAGGTATTGATGATGAAATAGAAATCTCCCAAACATTCTTGAAGGAAAAAACCAGAAAAAGTTTGAAAAATGATAACTACAAACTAGAGTAGAGAGATAAATAAAAAGGTGAGCAATTGGAAGACTAAAGTTTTTTGTTTTTTTTTTTAAAGAAAGATTATATTTATTTTGAGTTTTACAATTTTTCTCCTATTCTTGCTTCCCTCCCCCCACTCCCCAGAGAAGGCATTCTGTTAGTGTTTACATTGGTTCCATATTATACATTGATCTCAGTTGAATATGATGACAGAGAAATATATCTTTAAGGAAGAAAAATACAGTATGAGATAGTAAAATGACATAATAATATAATGATTTTTTTCCCTCCTTTGACAGTCTTTGGTGTTTGTTCAAAATCCATAATTTTTTCTCTGAATACAGATGGTATTCTCCATTGCAGATAGCTCAGAATTGTCCCTGGTTGTTGCCCTGAATGGATGAGCAAGTCTATCAGGGTTGATTATCACCCCCATGTTGCTGTTAGGGTATATAATGTTTTTCTGGTTCTGCTCATCTTACTCAGCATCAGTTCATGCAAAACTTTCCAGGCTTCCCTGAATTCCCATCCCTCCTGGTTTCTAATAGAACAAGTGTTCCATGACACACATATACCACAGTTTGTTAAGCCATTCCCCAATTGAAGGACATTCACTTTATTTCCATTTTTTTTTCGATCACAAACAGGGCTGCTATAAATATTTTTGTACAAGTAATGTTTTTACACTTTTTATCATCTCTTCAGGGTATAGACCTAGTAGTAGTTTTGCTGGATCAAAGGGTATGCACATGTTTTTTGCCATTTGAGCATAATTCCAAATTACTCCCCAGAAATGTTGGATGAGTTCATAGCTCCACCAACAATGTATTAGTGTCCCAGATTGCCTGCATTCCTTCCAACAATGATCATTGTCCTTTCTGGTCATATTGGCCAGTCTGAGAGGTGTGAGTTCATATCTCAGAGAAGCTTTAATTTGCATTTCTTTAATAAGTACTGATTTGGAGCAATTTTTCATATTACTAGGTATTTCTTTGATCTCCTCATCTGTAAATTGCCTTTGCATATCCTTTGACCATTTGTCAATTGGGGAATGGCTTGTGTTTTTGAAAATTTGACTCAGTTCTCTGTATATTTTAAAAATGAGTCCTTTGTTAGAAATACTAGTTGCAAAAATTGTTTAACAATTTACTACATTTCTTTTGATCTTGTTTACAGTGGTTTTGTCTGTGCAAAAACTTTTTAATTTAATGTAGTCAAAATTATCCAAAAATTTGTTTTTAATGATGTTCTCTATCTTTTCCTTGGTCATAAATTGTTTCCCTTTCCATAGATCTGACAGGTAAAAACTACTCCTTAATCTTCTAGTTTGCTTACAATATTGGTTTTTTATGTCTAAATTCTGTATCCATTTGGTTCTTATCTTGGTATAGGGTATGAGGTGTTTGTCTAATCTAAATTTGTTCCATTCTAACTTTCAATTTTCCCAACAGTTTTTATCAAAGAGAGAGTTTTTATCCCAACAGTTGGACTCTTTGGGTTTATCAAACAGCAGATTAATATAATCATTTCCTGCTATTGCACCTAGTCTATTCCACTGATCCACCACTCTTTTTCTTAGCCAATACCAGACAGTTTTCAGGACTGATGCTTTATAATATAATTTTAGATCTGGTAATTTTAAGCCCCCCTTCTTTTGCATGTTTTTTTCATTGAATCCCTGGAAATTTTTGAGTTTTGATTTCTCCATATAAATTTACTTATAACTTTTTCTAACTCATTAAAATAATTTTTTTGAATTTTGATTTGTAGGGCACTAAACAAGTAGTTTACTTTTGGTAGAATTGTCATTTTTATTATATTAGCTCGACCTAGCCATGAACAGTTGATGTTTGCCCAGGTATTTAAATCCGATTTTATTTGCATGAGAAGAGTTTTGTAATTGTTTTCAAAATGCTTTTGAGTCTGCCTTGGCAGGTAGACTCTCAGGTATTTTATTTTGACTGAAGTTACTTTGAATGGGATTTCCCCTTTCTAGGTCTTTCTGCTGTATCTTGCTAGTCATATATAGAAATGTGGAGGATTTATGAGAATTTATTTTATATCCTGCTACTTTGATAAAGTTGCTATTTATTTCTAGTAGTTTTTTAGATAACTTTTTGAGACTTTTTAGGTATACTATCATGTCATCTGCCAAGAGTGAGAGTTTTGTCTCCTCCTTCCCTATTCTAATTCCTTTAGTTTCTTTTTCTTCTTTCATTTCTGAGGCTAACATTTCTAATACGCTATTGAATAGCAGTAGATATAGTGGACATCCTTGTTTCACCTCTGATTTTATTAGGAATGCCTCAAGCCTATCCTTGTTGCATATAATGCTTGTTGATGGTTTCAGATAGATGCTACTTATTATTCTAAGGAACAAACTATTTATTCCTACACTCTCTAGTGTTTTTAGTAGGAATAGGTGCTATATTTTATCAAAAGCTTTTTTCAGCATCTATTGATATAATCATATAGTTTCTGATAGCCATGTTATTGATATAATTAATTATACTAACAGTTTCCTAATATTGAACCAACCCTGCATTCCTGGGATAAATTCTACTTGATCATAATGTATTATCCTAGTGATAACTTGTAATTGTTTTGCTAAGATTTTATTTAATATTTTTGCATCTATATTCATCACTGAGATAGGTCTATAATTTTCTTTCTCTGTTTTAACTCTTCCTGGTTTAGGTTTCAGCACCACATTGGTGTCATAGAAAGAATTAGGCATTGTTCCGTCTTCCTCTATTTTTCCAAAGTGTTTATAAAGAATCGGAACCAATTGCTCCTTAAATGTTTGCTGGAATTCTCTTGTGATTTCATCTGGGCCTGGAGATTTTTTTCTTAGGGAGTTCAATAAAGGCTTGTTGAATTACTTTTTCTGAGATAGGGCTATTTAGGTTTTTAATTTCCTCTTCATTTAATCTGGTCAATTTATATTTTTGTAAATATTCATCCATTTTGCTTAGATTGTCAAATTTATTGGTATAGAATTGGACAAAATGATTCTGAATAATTACTTTAATTTTTCCTCATTAGTGATGAGTTCACCCTTTTCATTTTAGATACTAGCAATTGGTTTTCTTCTTTCTTTTTTAAAATCAAGTTGACCAGAGTTCTATCAATTTTATTGTTTTTTTTTCATAAAACCAGCTCTTGGTTTTATTTATTAGTTCAATAGTTTTCTTGTTTTCAATTTTATTAATTTCTCCTTTAATTTTTAGAAGTTCTAATTTGATATTTAATTGGGCTTTTTAATTTGTTCTTTCTCTAATTTTTAGTTGCATATTTAGCTCATTGATTTCTTCTTTCTCTAATCCCCTGACAGCCACCTTGTGTGTATTCCATAGGTTTTGGTATGTTGTACCATTATTGTCATTATCTAGGATGAAATCATTAATTCTTTCTATAATTTGTTGTTTGATCCACTCATTCTTTAAAGTGAGGTTATTTAGTTTCCAATTAGTTCTGGGTCTATATCTCCCTGGCTCAGTAATGCATATGATTTTTATTGTTTGATGATCTGAGAAAGATGTATTCAATATTTCTGCCTTTCTACAATTGATCATTAGGTTTTTACATCCTAGTACATGATCAGTTTTTTTGTGTAAGTGCCATGTACTGCAGGGAAAAAAGCATATTCCTTTCTGCTACCATTCAATTTCCTTCGTAGGTCTATCATATCTAGGTTTGCTAACATTCTATTTACCTCCTTAACGTCCTTCTTGTTTATTTTATGATTTGATTTATCTAAATCTGAGAGTGGGAGGTTGAGGTCTCCCACTAGTAGAGTTTTGCTGTCTATGTCTTTCTGTAGCTTTTTCAACTTCTCTTCTAAGTATCTGGATGCTGTCCCATTGGGTACATACATATTCAATGTTGAAATCACATTATTGTTGATGTTACCTTTTAGGAGGATATAGTTTCCTTCATTATCTCTTTTAATGCTATCTATTTTTGTAGCTGCTTTGTCTGAGATAAGGATTGCTACACCTGCTTTTTTCACTTCAGCTGGAGCAAAATATATTTTACTCCAACCTTTTACCTTTAATCTATATGTATCTCTCTGCTTCAAATGAGTTTCTTGTAAGCAACATATTGTAGGATTCTAGCTTTTGATCCACTCTGCTATTCACTTACATTTTAAGGGAGAGTTCATCCCATTCACATTCAAAGTTATAATTACTAACTCTTTATTGCCCTCCATGCTATCTTCCTTCTTTTTGTATTTTTCCCCTTTCCCCCCTTTGTCCATATTCCCCAGTGTTTTGTTTCTGAATACCACCACCTTCAATGTGTTTGCCCTCTTAAATTGACCCCCTCCCCTTTTTCCTTTTCCCCTTCTTCCCTTCCTTCTGTTAGTTCCCCTTTTTCTCCCCCTCCCTGTTCCACCCCTCCCCTTTTCCCCTTTTAATGCTTGAAAGGTAGGATAAGTTTCTTAACTTGATTAAGTGGGTCTAAGTTAACTTGAAGCCAAGTCTGATGAGATGAAGATTCAAGTGGTTCTCACCTCCTCCCTTCCTCCCCTCAGTTACATTAGATCTTTTATACCTCTTGATGTAATGAGATTTACCCCATTTATTCTCCCTCCAACCTCCCTTCTCCTTACTCCTCTCTTTTTTAGGAGGTGTTGTTCATGTCTGGCTCTGTATATTCTCTCTAAAAGTTATAATTCCCAAAAGTTATGAGACTCTTTCTCCCAAGTGGGCATATAGCCAGTTTCATCTTATTGTATAGCAGATTTTTGTTTATTTTACCTTTACATGTGTCTCTTGAGCCTCTTGTTTCATGTCCAAATTTTCTATTTAGCTCTGATCTTGTCATTATGACATCTTGGAAGTCTCCCATTTCATTAAATGTCCATCTTTTTCCCTGGAAAAGAATGCTCAGCTTTGCTGGGTAGTGGATTTTTGGCTGCATTCCAAGCTCCATTATGTACAGGGTATCTGTACCCTGTACAGGGTATCTGTACCCTAACCCAAAATGACTACTTGGAGTCTTCTCAAATTGGAAGCAAAGAGAAAATTTAATTTGGTTCTTGCAAGAAGTGGGGCAGTTCCTAATTCTCTATGAGAGAGCAGGAAAAGCAGAATTACAGAAGCTGATGCAGGGTTAAAAAGCCACAAAAACCACAACCCATTCCCCCTCCTCTTTTCTGCTAACTCTTACAACAATTGGTCAAACTTGATGGTCCAAATAGAAGGGGAGTGTACCTAAGCTTTCCCAAGAGGGTCTGTCTTTGTTTACATATTATATGATTAGGGTGACATAATTTTTTAGCTGGACATCTGGGTTCTCATACTCCCCTGATTACTGAGAAATAGAAACTGAGGCCTATGGCTTAGACTAATTTAGCACTATGTTTCTGAAAAGTCAGCATTTTTGCCCCTCACAATCCCTCCTCTTATTTATTATGTTCTCTGCTAACTTTTTACCAATTCTATCCCCTGTTCTGCTTGAATAACTTGTAATAACTCCTCACGATGCTATACAATTTCTTCATCTCTACTATCTTGGCTCACAGGAGTCCAACCTTCTCTCCTTGACATCAGCATTCGGGCTTGGTCTTCAGTCAAAAGTATTTGAGGGAGGATTTTATGAACTGTAAACCGTATCATGCATGTTATACAGGCAGGGAGGATTATCAAGACTCCTAATACTAGAAGTCCATACCACACTAATTGATGCCACCAGCTCCCTATGAACCAATCCCACCATGAGGTATTAAAGGGAGAGTTTCAAGTCTGGACAGGGACATGGGCTATTTTTCTAATTTCTGTGGTGATCTCCTTCACCAATTCTCCATTGTCATCAATTTTCATACAAGTGTACAAATTCAATTTTCCACCTGGCCAAAGACTTGGCAGCTAAAGCTGAATCTCATACCCACCACTCACTGAAATCTCCACTGCTGAGGTTCTGGCCTCCCCCAGGTGCTGTCCCCAGTGCTAATCCTTGGCTCTCATCTCCCAGTTCACCCACGGTCCTCTGAAACAGACCTTCTTGGTAGATGATCTTCTCCTAGCTTCTCTTTCTGGGTTTTGTTGATCAAATTTCTATTAAGAGGTTTCTCTCATGTTATTTCTGAAGGGAGAGAGAGAGAGCACTATCACAGTGTCTGCGTTCTCTCCATCATCTTGGCTGGAAGTCAAGACTGAAGATTTTAAGACATAAAGTGTTTGCATTATAATTGGACAAGATATAGAATACTATTTTTCATAAAATTATCATGTCGGATCAGATAGAAGAACCAAATATGACAGAGGCCTTGGAAATTAATTTTGTAATGTTTTGATTATGTTAAAGGAGAAGGTAACTAAAGGAGGGAAAGAATATACTGGAGAAGAAAGAAAAAGAATGGAGGGAGCATATCTCATAATTGAAAGTGAAAGTAGACATCCAAAAAAATGAGGAAGGACTGGCAAAAGATATGACTTGAACTTCACTTTGAACTGAATGCAAAGCAAAATGGACAGAACCAGGAGAATAATTAATATTATAACATTTAAACCTAATTTTGAAAACCCTAAAGACTTTGATCCTCATAATGATTAACTGTGAGTCCAAAGGATTAATAATTGAAGAAGAGTGCCTATCTTCTGACATAGTTGATGAACTAGCTATGCAGAAGGATACACACATTTTTGGATATGGACAATGAGGAGATAAGTTTTGTATGAATTTATTTGGATTAAAGGTTTTACTGGAGAGGATGGGGTTCATGTCTGAGGTTCACATACTGAGTATATAAGTATATATGTAGTTTATAAGATTCATTGACCCTGAACTAGGTCTATTCTAGCAACAGAGATTTGCTCCATCAGAGTACAAGAGTTAAGCTGTAGTAATGATGGAATGAGTCCAGACAGAAGGAAGTATATTCCAGAAGCAATGCTAATGATGGTTTACTTGAAGTTTGCCAAAATTGATTACATCTACTATGTTGTCTCAGGCCTTACTGAGTCTCAGGTTGAACTTCCAGGAATCTCTGGTTGACCTTGTAATATTTCATGATATTTGTGAGAGACATGAAGTTTCTCTGTAAAGGGCCCCTTGGAATCTGGATCTGACTGAACCAAGTCTTATTTGAAAGTGACCTTTATTATTCCTACCCTTCAGGTTATTGATAAGAGCACCGAACCATTTGTGTGTTTGGCCTTTGCCTTGGAACTAATATCTTTGGAATTTTTCCTTCACTTTACATATATGGAACTTGGACACACAAGATCTTTAAGAACCTGGGAATTCCAGGACCAGCACCTCTTCCTTTCTTTGGCACTATTCTTTCTTATCGCAAAGTGAGTTCTCTGAGTTAGTTCTCTTTTATTCCCTTTGTACAAAAGAAACAGCATTTATTCTAGGTTCAGGAAACTTGAGTATAAATAATAGTTCTGTTTTGTTCATTCCCTTTGTGATTTTGGACAAATAATTTGTTCTTCCCAGGCTTCAGATTGGCTTGGATTTTCATCTTGGGGTCTAGGACCTTAGGATTTTTTGTTAGATTTCAGGCTTACCAAAGATAAGTTATAGTGTAATTTTTCATCAGTTTTGTAGGATGAAGTGTGAAGCAGTATTTGGGGCCTTTTTTTTAAATTGAGCAAAAGATTTCATTTTAAAAGTCTTAGGTGCTGAGTGGTTTTTTTTGGGTGGGTAAGGCAATGGGGTTAAGAAAGTTACCAAGGTCACACAGCTAGGTAATTATTACTTTTTTAGGTTTTTCTTTTGCAAGGCAATGGGGTTAAGTAGCTTGCCCAAGGCCACACAACTAGGTAATTATTAAGCATCTGAGGTCAGATTTGAATCAGGTACTCCTGAATCCGGGGCTGGTCCTCCATCCACTGTGCCACCTAGCCACCCCACAGCTAGGTAATTATTAAATGTTGCAGGTCAGTTTTGAACTCAAGACCTCCTCACTCAAGGGCTGGTGCTCTGTTCATTGCTCCATCTAGCTATCCCAAGGGTCTGAATGTTTTACACTAAATTCTGCCCTTGAGGCCTTTACTTTCTGTGTTTTAGGGGATAAAGTCTAGACATGTGATTTAAATGGCATCAGAATTCCCAGAAGAAGTGGCATTACTGCTGCCTGACTTTTCTCACAATCTTTAAATTTAGAAATATACTTATAGTATTGATTAATTACTTTGTTCAGGGTCACCCAACCAGATTGTGTGAAATGCAGAACTTGAATCCAGGACTTAATGGGTTTGTGATGAGTTTTGAAGATCTGCATAAGAACATTTATCTCCAGGATTGATACAGAAAAAGGAAAGACTACATGTAAAGATTAAGATCAGAAGATGTGTCAGGTGCTGAAAAGAATTACAATCCAAAGACCCAGAACTGACATGTCAGTGAGTGAGATAGGACAACTACTCATCTTTTCTGTGTTTCTGCTTGCTTATTAGCATATTAAGTTATTGTGAGCCTCAAATGAGACACATTCACTCATTAAATGTGAGACAGCTTTAGACAGTGTATGAAATTACTAAAAGTAAAAGGATTTGTCAAAGGATTTTCATCAAAACAATTATAATAGCAATAATCAATAACCAGTTATTAATCATTTACTTTGATTCACTGGGCTAGACATTAAATCAAGGATTCTTAAAATAAGAAATCTAAATTTTTTGGATAACAATTTTTAGAAAAATTGGTTTCTTTATTAATACTGTGTGTTTTAAACATTATAAGAGATCATTTTGAGAAGGGGTTCATAGGCATTTCTAGACCATTAAGAATGTTTATTATACTTAAAGAGTTAAGAATTCCTGCAATTGGAGAAATACAATGATAAAAAATTATAGTAGATGACCTCAAGAAACCTATAATGAAGTACAGAAGATGACATATTGAAATAATTGTAATTTAAATGAGAATATAATGAAAGCATAACTGTATAGAGTGTATCAATCAATCAGTCAAAAAGTTTTTATAAAGTGCCTATTATTTCCAGGTACTGGGTGACAAATACAGTGAAAACAACAATCCCTACTTTAAATAGGCATTAGGAAAAAAGGCATTCGAGTTAAAAACAGGAGAACAAGAATCCTGGAGAAATATCTTTATGCTGGGGAGATCATGAAAGTCTTCATGGAAGTGACAACATCTGAACTGAATTTCATGTCAACAAGTAGAGATGGGAGTGGGAAACAATCTCCAACCAAAGTAAAGAGCATAAAACTAGCAGTTAAAAACTACAATTATTTTTTATTTAGTTTCTCAATATATTATATTTTAAGCAATATTGATTAAGACTTCATGACCATATCTGATTTAAAATTTTTTTGCAGGGTTTTATTGATTTTTATGTGGCTTGTTTTAAAAAGTATGGGAAAATCTGGGGGTGAGTATTCTAAGTAATCTTTTCTATTCTCATGTTTTTTTAAATTTTATTTATTTATTTAAGTTAATGGAGTTAATTGCATTGCCTAAGGTCACCCAGCCGGGCAATTATAAAATGTCTGAAATCAGATTTGAACTCAGGTCCTCCTGACTCCAAGGCTGATGCTCTATTCACTGCACCACCTAACTTCCCCTACTCTCACATTTCAATGGTCAGTCATCCCTCACTTCCAACCCAAAGGCATTAGTGAAGGTAAAAAAGTAATAGAAAAATCTGATTAAGCCACAGAATTCTAGTTCAGCAGGTAATTATAAAGTGTCTGAGGTCACATTTGAATTCAGGTCCTCCTGACTCCAAGGCCTGTGCTCTGTCCACTGCCCCCTAGTTGCCCTCATGCAATTCTTTCTGATAGTTTTAGATAGATACTGCTTATCATTTTTAGGAAAACTCCATCTATTCCTATGTTCTCTAGTGTTTTAAATAGGAATGGGTGCAGTTCTTTGTCAAAAGTTGTTTCAGTATCTATTGCTTTCTATTGGTGTGCTATTGATATGATCAATTATGCTGATAGTTTTCCTAATTTTGAATCGACACTATATTCCTTATAGAAATTCTACCTGATCATAGTGTGCTATACAAGTGATAACTTGTAATCACTTTGCTAATATTCTATTTAAAATTTTGGTCATAATATTCAATTGGGAAATTAGTCTATAATTTTCTTTCTCTGATTTGACTCTTCCAGGTTTAGGTATCAGCACCAATTAGCATCACAGAAGGGATGTGACATAACCCCTTCTTCACCTATTTTTCTAAATATGTTATATATAATTGAAATTCATTGTTTAAATATTTGGTAGAATTTATTTGTGAATCCCTCAGACCCTGGTTATTTTTTTCTTAGGAAAGTTCATTGATGGCCTTTTCAATTTCTTTTTCTGAAAAGGAATTAATTATTGAATTCCTCTTCTATCAATCTGTTCATTTTATATTTTTGTTAATATTCATCCATTTCACTCATTTCATCAAATTTACTGGTATACAGCAGGGCAAATTGACTCTGAATTATTGTTTTAATTTTATCCTCATTGATGTTGAATTCATCTTTTGATACTGGTAATTAGTTTTCTTCTTTCTTTTTTTTTTTAAATTGAATTAACAAAAGGTTTATGATTGCCTTTTCATAAAACCAACTCTTAGTTTTTCAGTAGTTCAACAGTTTCAGGATTTTTAAATCAGTATTAATTGTAGATTTTTAATTTGTCCTTTTTCTAGTTTTCTTAGTTTCATGCTCCATTCATTGAGCTCTTTCTCTTTTTTATTCATGTAAACATTTAGAGATATACAATTTCCTTTAATAACAGCTTTAGCTGTATCCCACAAATTTTGGTGTATTAGTTTTATTGTTGTAAGTCTCTTGGATGAAAGTAGGAATGATTCCTATGATTTGTTGTTTGATCCACTTATTCTTTAAAATTAGGGTATGTTGGGGCGGCTAGGTGGTGCAGTGGATAGAGCATGGGTCCTGGAGTCAGGAGTACCTGAGTTCAAATCCAGCCTCAGACACTTAATAATTACCTATCTGTGTGGCCTTGGGCAAGTCACTTAACCCCTTTGCCTTGCAAAAAAATTAGTGTATGTTGCTACTTTTGTCTATTGAAAGATAGAAATGGCCCTTTATTTCCATATGATTTTTTATTGCAACAAGTCTGAAAAGGATGCATTTAATTCTGAAGGTTTTAAAGCCCTAATACATGATAAATTTTTGTGTGGATGCTATGTGCTGCTAAGAAAAAAGTACCTTTCTATTCTCATTCAATTTTCTCCAGAAGATATAGTAGGAATCTGGGTTTTAATCCACTCTGCTAGAGGTCATCCCATTCATATTCACAGTTCTAATTGCTAACTTTATTACTCTCCATCATACCTCCCCTCTGCTTGCACTTTTCTTTTTTCTTTTGCCGTATGCCTCCTCACCAGTGTTTTGCTTCTGAATACTCTCTCTCAATTTGTCCTCCTTCCATTAGCCCTTTCTTTTCCCTTTCTGCTTTTACTTCTCCTCTCCTTCCTTCCCTCACTTCTGTGAGTCCCTCCTCTTCTTCCTCTATCCCCCTCCTAATGCATGAAGGGTAAAATAAATTTCTAAACCCAACTGAGTATATGTGATATTTCCTTTTTGAATCAAATCTGATGAAAATGAAATTGAAGTAATTTTCATCTCCTCCCTTCCTTTCCTCTACTGTAAATAGGTCTTTTTGCCTCTTCATATGATGTGATTTAATCCATTCTTCCTCCCCCTTCCTCCCATTCCAGTATAATTCCTTTTTAAAAAGTCTTATTTTTTTTCATTTTAAATAATTCCATCAAAGTCAATGATTGTACCTGATTTCTTTCTAAATATCTCCATCTAATAGAGATATAGTTCTCAAGAATAATGGATATCACCCTTCCATGTTGGGCTATAACCCATTTAATTTTTTTGAATAACTTTCTTTTTTTTCCTTCTGTTTAATTTTTATGTATCTCTTGAGCCTCATGTTTGAAGATCAAATTTTCTATTCAGTTTGGTTTTTTCTTCAGGAAAATTTGGAAGTAATTTATTTTGTTAATTGTCCATTTTTCCCCTGAAAGAATGTGCTATGTTTTGCTGGGTATTGATGCTTGATTACATGCCAACTTCCTTTTCCCTCCTAAATATCATATTCTAGGCTCTTAGATTCTTTAATGTTGATGCAGCTGAGTCCTGTGTAATTCTGACTGTAGCTCCTTGTATTTGAAATGCTTCTTTCCAATTGCTTGCAGGATTTTTTTCTTGATCTGATTTTT
This sequence comes from Macrotis lagotis, assembly GCF_037893015.1. Taxonomy (NCBI): domain Eukaryota; kingdom Metazoa; phylum Chordata; class Mammalia; order Peramelemorphia; family Peramelidae; genus Macrotis; species Macrotis lagotis. Next base: position 139,922,042 of record NC_133666.1, on the reverse strand, counting down.
CTGGAATTTGGCTACAATATTTTTGATGTTTTCATTTTGGCATCCCTTTCAGGAGATGATAGGTGAATTCTTTCAATGACTATTTTATCCTCATGTTCTAAGATCAAGGCAGCTTTCCTTTGTGATTTCTTATAAGATATTTTCCAGGTTCTTTTCTGGATTATGACTTTCAGGTGGTCCAATGATTCTTAAATTATTTTCCTGGATCTATTTTGCAGGTCAGTTGTTTTTCCAATGAGGTATTTTATATTTTCGTCTTTTTTCCATTTCTAATATTTTTGCTTGACTAATTCTGGCTGTCTCGTAGAATCATTAGCCTCCACTTGCACCAGTCTATTCTTCAAGGAATCATTTTCTTCATTTAGTTTTTGCATTTCTTTTCCCATTGGTCAATACTCTTTTTAAAGGAACTATTATCTTTTTCCATTTACCCAATTATATTTTTAATGGATTTATTGTCTTCAGTCAATTTTTTATGCTTTCTTTTGTAAGATGTGCAATTTTTTCTGAATTGTTTCCCAGTTTTTACTTTTTATCATATAAAACTTTTATTTTTTCCAATTATATATAATACTAGTTTCTACCTATCATTTTTTGGTAAAGTTTTGAATTTTACATATTTCTCCCATCCCTCCCCCGCCCCCTCACAGAAGGCATTATTATGATTGTTACATTGTTTCCATGCTGTACATTGATCAAGATTTAATGTGTTGAGAGAAAAATCATATCCTTGAGGAAAAAGGAAAATATTAGAGATAACAAAATTCTGTAGTACATAAGACAACTTTTTTTTTAAATTGAAGGCAATAGTCTTTGTTTAAATTCTGCTGTTCTTTCTCTGGTTACAGATGGTATTCTCCATTGCAGATAGCCTAAAATTGTCCTTGATTATTGCACTGATGGAATGAGCAAGTCTGTTAAGGTTGATCATCACTCCCATGTTGTTGTTAAAGTTTACAATGTTCTTCTGGTTCTGCTAATCTCTCTCAGCATCAGTTCATGCAAGTCTTTGCAGTCTGAAATCCCATTCCTCCTGGTTTCTAATAGAACGATAGTGTTCCATACCATTTGTTTGTTTAGCCATTCCCCAATTGATGACATTTCCTTGATTTCCAATTCTTTGCCACCACAAACAGAGCTGCTATGAATATTTTTGTACAAGTGATGTTTTTACCCTTTTCATGGTCTCTTTCCAGGTACAGACCCAGTAGTGGTGTTGCTAGATCAAAGAGTATACACATTTTTATTGCCCTTTGGAGAAATTGCTCTCCAGAAAGATTGGATGAGTTCACAGCTCCACCAACAACGTATTAGTATACCAGATTTTCCACATTCCTTCCAGTATTGATCATTGTCCTTTCTGGTCATATTGACCAATCTGAGAGGTGTCAAGTGGTACCTCAGGGATTCTTTAATGTGCATTTCTCTGATTAGTAATATTTTTTTCATAAGACTATGGATAGCTTTAATTTCCTCATCTGTAAATTGCCTTTGCATATCCTTTGACCATTTGTCAATTGGGCTCAATTTTTCTTCTTCGTTTTTTGAACTCTTCCAAGATTCTTTTTGGGCTAGAGACCAATTCATAATCTCCTGCAGTTTCATATGCAATATATTTTCTGCCATTCTCTTTTGAGATGTTGTTTTGCCTGTTTTTATCTCTGAGGTAACTTTATATAGTCCTTGTTTTCCTCTGACTTGTCTTACCCATTCTGAATAAAGGGAGTAAGCTGTCCTGTGCTTCTTATGTTTGGGGAGATGTCTACTCACATTGAGAATCCTAGGGGTCTGCTTTCTGGGCTGGGGCTTTCTGGGTTGGGAATGCTAGTGGCTTTCTGTCTGAGCTGGGCCATCCAGCCCAATCTATGGGCTGAACAGGGTGTCTGGGGTACCTGTGTTGAAGTCGTCCCAGGAGAATATTCTCTGCTGAGTTTTATTTGAGAATCTTGGTTCACTTTCACACCTGAAATTAGATAAAAAAAAAGTTAAGGCAGCAGCAAGCACATGGTCATAAACTTATAGTTTCTACTGGAAATTATATTTACAACAGTGCCATTTGATAACTGATTTAATTTGTTCCATTTTGGGGGTCTAGGTTTTATGAAGGCAGACAACCTATATTGGCTGTCATGGATCCAGAGATTATAAAATCAGTGCTAGTAAAAGAGTGCTATTCTGTCTTTACCAATCGTTGGGTAAGTGAAAAAGTGATGCTGGCAGCAATGGACAAAGCATGCTAAACATGTTAAGGACACACAATTTTTAGATCAACAATAAACACTAACTTCTTTATTGATTGATGTTTGTCCTTCATTTTTGAAGAAGACAGTGACATTAGGGAGGTGATGCCATGATAAGCAAATGAGTTAGACTTGAGGTGAGGAGGTGCTGTGCTCAGTCACCAGTCTCACTTTCTCCTTTAGAACTATCTGAGTCCAGTGGTCAGATATGAATCAAGACAACTGGAGATGGCCCTGCATTTGAGGCAATCAGAGTTAAGTGACTTGCCCAAGGTCACATAGCTAGTAAGTGTCAAGTGTCTGAGGTCAGATTTAAACTCAGGTCTTACTCACTCCCAGGCTAGTGCTCTATCCACTGCACCACCTTGTGGTTCCTTGTTTCACTATTATTATTATTGCAAAACACAAGTAAACTGAAGGCAAGTCAGTTTGAATTTGAGACAGAAGGGAATTTTTACTGGATGATTTCAACCTCTATCAATATCTCTTGGGCTAAAAACCTTGGAAGCAAAAATGTCTCCCCATAAACAAGACTTGCTTATATTATGCAGCTCCCAGGGCCATTATTAAAGTGAAAGGTCATTGTGGATAATGGTCCTGCTTTCCTCATCTCCACAGGCAAAAACTGTTGATCAACTTCCTTCAAGAGACAGATTGGCACAGGAGACATAGTCCTGGAAATACCCCCCAAATCTACTTTTTTGCTTTTTTGCCATGCATTCCCAGTCATGATCCTGAGTAAAAATTCTTTGAAGGAGGTGTTGGTCATTCCCACTAATTGGCAAACAACTATGTCAAATGTGACAGATCAGTCAAAATAGCTGAAGCAATTGAAGCCATGAGGAAGAGATATGAACTGATGTGTGCCAAGAATGTCAAATTACCATCTCCACACCACCATTGCTACCTTTACCCCTACTTCACTTCAGATAGACTGGAATATGACACACTAAATCCCTGGGAATAGCATTTCTTTTAGTTAAGTATACCAGGCCTATCACAGGAAGGAATATCTGTAGTGATGCAGCCTGGAAACTGCTCCTCCAGGTCCAATAATCACGGGTTTTCAGGATCTAGAAAAGAAAATTCTTGCCACCAGAGTCCATGGTCTATTGTCAGTTAGCTACTATAGATAGCTTATCAAGAGTTGGTTCATTACATGAAGTGTAAAGACTTCTAGTTCTGGTTGTACCATTAAATACATTAGGGGGTCTTGCCTTTTCCTACTTTTCCTCCTAGAGTTTAGGCCCAGTAGGGATTTTGGAGAATGGTGTTACATTTGCTCGAGAGGACCAGTGGAAGAGGATTCGAACAGTGTTGTCACCAACATTTACAAGTGGAAAACTCAAGGAGGTAAAGCAATGGAAATTGATCAGATTCTAGAAAACTGAGTCGAGAGGAGAGTAAAAAAATAACTTCCAGTAAATTTTTTTGGTTAAGCCAAATTAATTACCCAACAAATTTCAGCCTCCTTTAAGAAAATATTTTGTTTTCTTTTTCTTTTTTGTGATAGAATGAAGAGAACACTTTCTCTGGAATCAGAGAATCTGATCTCCATCCCCTGTTGCCTATAACCTGATTGATCATTTGCAAGCCATTTAAGCATTCGGAATATAGTTTTCTCATATTTAAGAAGCTGCTTGATTACATTCACTGGAAGACCTATAGATCTATGATTCTTTACATTTTAGAAGAGAGATATTAATTCATAAAATATCATCATCTTGCTCTTTTGGAAAATTTGTTTTTACTGGAACTGGATTTTCCACATTGTAACTGTTATCAATTGGCATTTAGATGTTTCCCATCATTAACCAATATGGAGATGTTTTAGTGAAGAACATGCAAGAGAAAGCAGAGAAAAACAAGCCTGTTACTGTGAAAGAGTAAGTATGCAGCAAACACTACAGGAATCTATAGAGCAACAAGAGACCCTTCTTCCCTAAGCCTCTCTCCTGACAGCTTTCCCCAGAAATGAAAACACCAATTTTAGGGTTATTCTCTTGACATTTTAATTAACAAAGTTTGTATTAAGACCAGCATGATTGGATCTAAGCTAAACCACTTGAGAAAGACATCTATATCAAATGACTCTACTTTTGATAGATTTTCTTTATCTTTTCTATTCTCAACCCTCTGTAGTCTGGCTTCCAAAATTATCATTTAGCTTAACCTTGAAAATAGTTTCTTTTAAAAATATCTCAAATTATTATTGATTGTTTTTACTTTATAAAATCATTTTCAATTTTTTCTTAAACTCTTGATTCATCTCTTCCAGAAATTGTAATAGAATTTGTGCCAAAGTTGTGTTTTATTTTGAAACTTTGCTTCTAGATTTTTGGGGGAGTAATTTTCATCTTCTTGGTTTGTGTTTCAAGTGTCTCTATCACCATAAAACAATTTTAATTCTGGGATTCTTTTATTTACTCCTCCCTCCCCCCAAACGTTTAACTTTAGGTTTTGTTCATTAGGTCTAGATTCTACATACATCTGGGGATTGACAAAACAGAAATGTCTGTTTTGGTTCTGGTTCAGCTTTCTTGGAATATTGGTTGTTTTACTATTCCACCCTCCAAAGGTAATCTAGTGCTGGGTCTTACAAGCTTTTGATGTTCCAAGTGGTTTTAATCTGGACAAAGTCTTATCACTTCCTCCACTTTTCCCCTTTATCAAGTGAGGTATGAGTACTGAAGTTTCCTGGTCTATATTTGGATCACAGTAGCAATAGGAAATAGCAATGTTGTTGAACTAAGTTGCTATCATCCAGTTGGAAAACTCTACTAGTTTAGAGAGAGAGAATTGTGGGCTTCTCCTTAGTCTGAGATTCCTTTCATGCTTTTTCCTTAGTTGGCTTTAGATTGGAAAGAAACTAGAGCTGAGGATAAACTCTTTTCTTGGGATCTGAGGCATTAATGTTGCTTACTTCTGAACTTCTCCCTTGTTTTTATATGGCCTGAGACTGATTCTCACATTTGATTATTAGTCTCTTCTTTAGTCCACATGACTTCTATGACCCAGAACCCATGCCAGTTGGCACCTATTCCTATCCCCTACATGAATTCATGTGTCTAATATTTGTTTAATACCTTTATTTTTCTTGGGCAAAGTTTCTGTTTGTTGCAATGCTCCATAGACCTTTATCTCCTTCATGTGCCTACTTGGGCCAAACTCAGTGATTTTCTCCTTGGATTTCCCAATCATTAACCAATCTGGGTACATTTTCTAGACTGTTTGCTTATTGAAGGAGCCCTCTGTGCTTTTTCTCTCTAATATCTTATCTATGTTTGTATTACTGTTTTCTTATTTGTCAAATAAATCACTTCTTGTTGATTTTAATACCTGCTGATCCCATTGCAAAATTTGACAGTCTTCACCACTTTTCTTTATCTATGGTCTCTGGTCCATATGCTTTGTGATACTGCTCCATTGTGATCCTCCTCTTATTTGTATGACACTTCTTTCTCACCTAGCTATTTTTTTCATTCATGAAAACCAAATGTAATTTAGTCAAAAAAAACATTTCTTAAGTGGTTTTATTTATTAAGATAAATGTGAAGATCAGAGAGGGAATGATAGAGTAGGTTATCTGAAGATGACATGAGAACAGGGGGTTAAAGCTGTTGGTACCTTCTCCACTGAGGCCACTTTCCACGTCTTCTATATCTTATAGGTATTGAGTTATATGTGTAGGTATATATGTATGTATGTATGTATGCTATTCTTATTGGAATAAAAATTTCTTGAGGCCAGAATTTTTTTCCCCAATTTCATCATATCTCCAAGTGTCTAGAATTTTGCCTGGAACATAATGAGCCCTAAATAAATGATAGTGTATTAAATGAAAGTAGAGAGTATTCACACTAAGGGGAGAAAAAAGTACCCTTGTTAACATGAGGAAAACTTAAAATTTTCTATACCAATGAGTCCTGTTACATTTTGTCCCATGAATGTCCTAGTTCTCATTTATTAATTCATTTATTTATAAAATGCCTTTTATATTTCTAGGAAGTTGATGAAAAGAATCAATACTTTTCAGAAAAATTTCAACTAGTAGATGTTACTGATCATTTTAAACCCTGACTCACATGCTTTGTGGTTTGAAAAGAGAGCACATATTAGACCAGCTCACATTAAAATTGGGAAATATGTAAAAATAGAAAAAATAAAAGAACTTAGGTAATATTAATATGTGGTTGTTGAATTTGAGTATATGAATCATGAGTATTCTTTCGAATGTTTCAGTGCTACTGAGTTTTACACTACTGTTTGAGTGTTTCATTTAAGGTCTTTGCTTAGTGATGAAAGATACAGTGCTTGTTTTGAGTGTTAATTTTGTTTTTGCTTTCTCTCATTAGCATTGTTGGGGCTTACAGCATGGACGTGATCACCAGTACTTCATTTGGTGTCAATATTGATTCCTTGAGTAACCAAAATGATCCCTTTGTCAGAGAAATCAAGAAGTTAATTAGATTCAGTTTTCTGGATCCACTCCTGCTTACAATAGGTAAGTTGGCTCTTTACAGAAATGGATAAATAAAAATTCAGTGGTCCTGGCATTCCTGGAGGTAACTCAATAAGCTGTATATAGACATAGAGATGTACAGAAATTTAGAATCCCGCAGCTCTGATATCTTTATTTAACAGAGGGTTAAACTAATGCCTAAAGAAATTACAACACAATTTCAGGAATTCTGGGGATTCAGTTCTTAATTTCTATCTGCTAGAAACGAAGGCCTTTCAAGGAATAACTGATCAGATTCTTCAAGGGAATTATTTGCTGATTTGGTCAGGCATAGTTAGGTTAACAGTTAACTTAGAACACCAGGGTATAGGGGACGGGTATAGGACATTTGATTTTGGAGAGGAATTCTCTCCCAAAGTTGGGATTTTTATTGATTCCTTCCAGTTCACAAACTGTCATTAAGTGAAAAAGAAAACAATTAAACTATATTGCAATTTATACTTTTGGTACCTCCTCCCAATCTATATGTCAAATAAAGGTGATAACATCTCTCATAAAATTCTACAATTTCCTAAGACTATTTTTTTCTCTTTAGCAATCTTTCCATTCCTTGTTCCTTTGTTTAAAAACTGGATATAACTATATTTCCAAAAGAGGCAATAGACTTCTTGACAAAAACAGTTAAAAAAATAAAGGCAGAACGGAAGAAAAATTCACAGATGGTAAGTAGATCCCACCACTGTTTAGGATAAGACTATGTGTACATTATAAATGGTTGCTTTCTTTATCCTCAGAGTATCACAAAAAAAACCAAATCTAACAACAATTTGAGTTGCATTACTATTGAGGTTCATCTGTGCTTACTGCATTTATTTTTATTCAATCTCAATAATCAGATTTTTTTGAGAACTTACTGAAATGTCATTTGGTGACCTCTAAGCTCACTTCCAGCTTTAACTCTATGTTTTCATTTTTAATTTTTGTACTAGACATTATGATCTATAACTCTCTGAGTACAAAGAGAGGAAAGACATTGTCCCAAATCTCAACTAAATCACAAATCCCACAAGTGGAATAATACATAAAACCTATATTAAACTGCAAATTAGTATATGAGAGAGAAAATGCTTTTCTCTTTAATTTATGGACTTCCAAAATACACCTTGCCAACAATACCAAGGGTAACATAAGAATGGGCACAAAAATTATAATTGTGTCAGTACTTTGTATTCAAATTATTCATATGGGCTTTTGACCTAAATGTGGACCATTTTCATTTTATGGAACTGTTTTGACCCTTTATTCTTGAAGGACAGGCCAGAAAAGAACAACCTATTGTTCACCCTTGCAAGCTACAAAATCTTTCAAGTATGGGCATTTTGGTTCTTTGTATGTTGCTGACCTGGATCAATTTAGCTGAGTTTAAGGAGAGATGTCTATAAGTTGATCACCATGAGATTAATTCTTTGCCTAGAATGATCCTGGAAGACCAACCATGATGTTATTGAAAAATTGTCATCAGTGAGGTCCACAACAATATGGACATTGCTTCTATTGAAACATCAGCTTTCTATGCTTTATGTCAGATTCAAGAGAATTGACTTTCTGAAATACCTAATATTTTCTTTTAGATTGTTCAGGGTCTACTTTCTTTTCATAACTCTGGATCCATAATTGGGACATAATCTTTTAAAATGAGGAAATCTGATTTTTTTTTTATTTCCTTCACTTGAAGATCAGGCTCTTTGACCATCCAGGGTCCATTGTGGAGCGTATTGGTTAGAATTCTAACTCTACCACTAAGCTGAAGCTGCAGTGTTTCTAATCATTCAAATCATCACATATTTGTACTGCAGTAGGGATATTAATTTATCATATTCTTAGCTAATTTCTGTATTCTCAAATGTTTTCTCATGATTTCCATCATTTTTCCAGCATCGTGTAGATTTCCTTCAGCTATTGATGGAATCTCAGACTTCTGAAAATTCAGATACAGACTCTTACAAAGGGAACTTGGAAATTGGGGTTGCCTCAAATTGGAATCTTGAAACCATTATCACTGGAAGTATGGAAAAATATTTCTAATTTGTTTATATGATATTACAAATTGAAATAAAAATTTCAATGATGCCAAAGGTGATGCTACAATGCTACAAGGTTTTAAGATTTGCAGAGCATTATATATATATATATATATATATATATATATATATATATATGTATATATATGTATATATACACACACATATTTATAAATTTATAATATATATTAATCCATTTAATCTCCATAGAAATTCTGTATATTTTGTGTCAATCTTATTTGTATTTTAGAGATGAGAAATCCAAGGTTGAGAAAATTTAAGTAACTTCCAAATTATCATAGTTAATAAAACTTTCAAATTGGGTTTGAAATGACATCTGATTTACCTCAAAGTCCAATATTCTATGGTATCACCTAGCTATCTCAGTGAGATGCTTTCTTTTTGCAGAATGAGCTAAAAGGATACAATTTTCAAAATTATATTTGTATTTGTGATGGTCAAATTATTCTGAAACTTGAATGGTTATAGAAGAATTCCTTTAGCATCTCTTGCCTAGGATAACAATGAAGCATAAAAAGCTGGGAAAAATAATTTGACATGAGTGAAAATATGTAGTCTTATCCCAACTGTACTACTAAGTACTTGGGTGACCCCATGGGTACATCACTTCACTTGTTTGGACTTACTTATCATAGATAAAAATTAGATCTTGACCCAGATGATCACTTAATTCCTTAACTCTAAATTCTATAATTTTCTACTATTCCATGGCCTAAAATATGTTTCTTTGTGTCAGCTACATGGACACCTTGATGGCAAATAGAGTAGAGTGCCAGGTCTGGTGTCAGGAAGACCTTCATTCAAATCTAGTCTCAAACATTATTTATATGACAAATATAGATAGGGCACATCACTTAAGCCTGTTTGCCTCAGGTTTCTCATCTTTAAAATGAACTGGAGAAGTAAATAGCAAATCACTCTAGTATCTTGGACAAGAAAATGACAAATGGGGTTATAAACATTTATACAGGACTGAAAAATACCTGAACAACAGCAACACAGGAAAGAAGAAAAATTATACTCAGTTACATGTTTCTTTTACAATATAAAACTTGTGGGTAAGCTTCCCAAATTGTATTTTAATTAGCACTCTTCCCATTTAACCATAAGTAGGATATATCTTGCACCTAAGAATATTTTTTTTGTCACTATTGGGGTTAAGAGACTTGTCTTAGGTTACATAGCTAGGTAATTGTTTGGTGTCTGAGGCCAGTTTTGAACACAAGTCTTCCTGACTCCAGGGTCTGTGCTGTATCCACTATACCACCTAGCTGCTTACAAGAACTTTTCCCCAGGGAGGCAGCATATTCTGATTGAAGGGTGGCTGCAGTTATGAGTCAGAAAAGATAGAATTTAGTCTCAGTTTTAGTCACATGTCAGCTGAGTGACTTTGGAACAATAGTCATGTTATTGCTCTGAACCTCAGTTGTCTTATTTGAACAATGGAGTGAAGCATTCTTGCACTAGAAATTTTACAGACTTATTATGATAATAAAATGAAATAAAGCAGGTAAATATAAATACCAGGCACTATGTAAATGTAATCACTCTTTATTGTTACCTTTTGGACACCTTCCCTTAAAGATAGATAGGATGTAGTGGGATACAGAGGCAATAGAGAACTGGTTCCTGAAGCCTGGGGAACGAGTTCAATTTCTACTTCTGTAAATGTATATAAATTTGTTTAATTACAGAGATTTAACCTCTTTGAGCCTCAGTTTATTCAGCAGAAAAATCAATGTCTTAGACTATATGGCTCTTGAAGTCCCCTCCAGTTCTAGATCTGTGATCTCCCTTCAAGCATCTCTCCTTCACATTTGCTTCACTGCATTCAAAACTATCCTACCACAGGCACCTAAAAATTATTTATATGACAAATATAGATAGGGCACATCACTTAAGCCTGTTTGCCTCAGGTTTCTCAACTTTAAAATGAACCTCTTGGTTATTGTTAGAGCCTTCTAAAGTGTTTGTCCTATAACACAGTGTTTTAGAAAGAAGAGAGAATTTCCTGAATTGAAATGTCACTTTTATTACATCCAGAAACAACTGAGAATAAGGAGGTCAGTAGAAAGAACAGAACAGATACAGGAGAAGTAAGGCCAAATAATCCTGCTTAGACTCAACCTATTTTTTCTCTTGTGTTCATAAATTTGAGTGGGAAATTCCTATCATATCAATCAATGTATTTTAGATCTCTTCTGTGTATTTTGGAGACTCAGGTAAATGCCATTCCTAAACTTTAGAGATGTGTCTGAATATATAACAAATATATGATGACTTTGAATATCTTCCTCTATTTTAGAACTGAGTGATGAGGAAATCCTGGCCCAATCTATTATCTTTCTATTTGCTGGCTATGAAACCACCAGCTGTGTCCTTTCCTTCCTTTTTTACAATCTGGCCACCCATCCTGAGGTCCAACAGAAACTTCAGCAGGAAATAGATGCATCTTTGCCTAACAAGGTGAGGAACAGAATTCTTCATACCCTACTCCTAATTTACTTCCTATTCACCCAATTACTTCATCTCCTAAAAGAAGTTTTGTTAAATGCTGACTTGGTATTCGTCCATTACTGGAACATTTCAGGATTTGAACAGGCAAAAGTATGTTGAGACTCCATATGTTTACAATAAGCTTTCATTGCAAAGAATGAAATATCTCAGCTACTAGTGCCCAAACTTGGAAAAATCCTGAAAAATCTCCTTTATCCTCTGTTCACAGAGCTATTTTATAACCCTTCCTCCACTTAATGAAAGTCATTTCTCATCTCTTCTGATACTAAATGTCATCGTGACTTTGGGTTTCCTCTTTACTCCTCACTTATTCTCTTTCCCTGTTTCTCCTTTCATATTCCATGACCTTGTCCCTTGGTTGACCTACTCTTCCCTACTCTCCTTTCATCTCTTCTCAGACTCTCATTCAATCTCTCATGGGACAGGTAAGAGGGGGTTATTAACTTTTCTTGATATCACAAGATAAAAAGCTTTATGAATGGATATTGGAGTTTGTGCATACCCAGGCACCTGTTTTTGATGCACGAGGATCACTCTTTTTATCCCTCTTGGATAAAGTACAATAATAACTGTCTTTGGAACATATAAATAGTAATTTCTCTATAAAGTTAGGGACTAGCCTTGAGGATGTATTAAACAGAAAATTTAACCTTTGATGAGGGACCAGGCTATAATGATAGGAGGAAGAATGGGGAGTAGATAAATTCCCCAATCTAGCCCTATAAATCTCATTGATCCCTTAGCAAAGTCCAACTTTAATCCCCATAATTTTGCTGAGAACATTAAGGGTACATAAGAAAATGGTTAGAGATTCTGTCTTGTCTTGGTTTGGGATCAGGTCTTTTTTGTATATAACTCATTTTCTGTAGTATTCTGCAGGTTGACAGAACATTTTTCTTGGAATTAGGTGATCTTTCCTAAATAAAATTCCCCCATACTCCCTCTTAGACCCATAATATTCTTCAAGCTATATAGAAGTCTCAGAACAGAAGTATATGATCAGAGTTGCCTTTGTAAATAGATAACTTTGTTGTGACCTCAAGTGTCTTTTCTAAACTCTGCCATTGCAGATGCATTCCTTTATGTCTAGTCTATTTTGAAATACCTTCAAGGTATAAAATATTAAACTGTTATGAAATACTACCACAGTACCTCAACATTGATGGTATTTTTTAGAATTTAGATAGAAAGTGATTTTTAGGATAAGAAGAGACAACAAGAAGTGAAAGCTGGGGAGCATTGAAGACATGGAAAGTCATTTTACACCCCCAAATTTTAGAGTTAGCCTGATTTATTCCAAAAGAAAACCTGGAAGAACAGGAGAAAACAATATTTATCTTAGCACAACTTCCTTTTACTGAGGTTTTAGATTTTTACCACAGTTTCAAAGGTCTCATTTGATGAAAACACTTATAAATGCATATATAACTTTGAGGGAGTCCAGAATTTTTGAGTCACTTCATTAGTTCACTGAAAACTATAATGACTTCCAACTTTCCATGGATTCAATAGTAAACATATTTTTATAGCTTTCCTTCAGAAGGTATTAAGCAGCATCTGGTGATTAGACTTATAATGAAGATGATGTAGACTCATTCTAAGACCAAGTGAATAAAGGCAGATGAGATGTCACCTTAATACTTAGAACTGTTTGTTCTCTTCTCAGGATTCAGTCACCTATGAAAATCTGGTGCAGATGGAGTACCTAGACATGGTGATACATGAAAATCTCAGGATATTCCCTGTAGCTGGAAGGATTGAAAGGGTTGCTAAGAAAACTGTAGAGATCAATGGACTAACGATTCCTAAAGGCACAGTGGTGATGGCTTCACCATTTGTCCTTCATCGTGATTCAGAATACAGGCCCAAGCCACAGGAGTTCCGCCCTGAAAGGTAAGAACATTTTTTCTTTTTAAATTAGGGAAAAGATTTCTTCTCATCATGATCAACTGAGACAGTTTTTAAATAACATTGATTGGGAGACTGGGTCAGGATTTGAATCTAGTTTTGTATTTATCTTTTAAAAATAAAAATAATAATAAATAATAATTGTCCTTCTTATGATGTCTGTAACTTAAATTCTTTCTGCAACCTTGCATAATGTTTATAGTAATCATTTCAGGAGCTTAGTCATAGGCACTTTAGACTTGATTGCCCTTATTTTATGGATGCAGGAACTGAAACATATATATATATATATATATATATATATATATATATATATATATATATGTTTCAGTTGTCTTGGCATTAGTTATGCAACTGAGAAGTTTTAGAAGTGAGTTTTGAATACTGATCATTATTAGAGTTTCCAAATTGAAAAATGAATGTTTGAACTGTCTGCCCTCTGAGATCTCTTCTGGCTTTAAATTCTATAGTCTTTGACTCTTTTAATTAGTCATTCTATATGTCATCTATTTTATGATGAATACAAATATGTGTAATTTTTTTCATGTATCAATTATTTGTAGATGTTTTTCAAGGCTATAGTAGTGACTAAAATTTTTTTAGGACATATCAAATAAAGGATATGATGGACCAGAAGTCAAACTTCACTTCTGACATGACTTAGTTATATGGTTAGAGGAAACCTCAATCTACATAGTAACTCTTTCAAAAATTTTCATCCCTCTAATCTCCCATTGCTCTTTCTCTTTCCATTCTCTCAACTGAAGACCTTCACTCATATTTTGCCAAAAAACTGTGGCTATTCAGAGTGAACTGTTTGTTTTCCCTTCTTCCTCATCTCCTATCAGTAAGTCACATTCTGCCACTAACCCCTCCTTTATGCTTCTATTACATGATGAAGTAATCTCTTTCTTTACCAAGGCAAACTCCCCTACTTATTCAAGATCTCTTCTCTTCTAAAAGATTGTCCCATCAGTCATCCTCATACTTATTTTTAATCTGCCCTTGTCTACTGACTCATTTCTTGATCTCTACAAACATATTCATGTTTTTTCTATCCTGAATAAACACTTACTAGATCCTCCTCCCTTCCTGCTATTATCCAATTTCTCCTCTGTCCTTTGTAACTAATCTCCTCAAGAAGGTTATGATTATCTACAATAGATAATCCACTTTTTCTCCTGTCAACTTCTTTTTCTTTGAATTTTAAATACTTATTTAAAATCATTTGTTGTTGTTTTCTTGTTAGTTGTGACTGACTCTTCATGACCCAATTTAGAGTTTTCTTGACACAGATATTGGAGTGCTTTGCCATTTTTATCCCTAGATTATTTTAAAGATGAGGAAATGGAGGTAAACATAGTTATATTTATTGCTCACGGTGGCATTGTTGGTGTTAAGTGTCTGGATTCAAATTTGAACTCAGATCACTGACTCCAGATCTGGCTCACTATTCACTATGTCCTGCCACCTAACAGCCTCAACAAGAATTTAATCTAATTGAAATGCTATTGTAGTAAAAGAGATGAGTAACATCAGGGCATCAATTGGAGTAACATCAGGTGGATCAGTGGAGAGAACACTGGCCCTGAGTTCAAATTTGACCTCAGTCATTTAATAATTGACTAGGTGTGTGACCTTAGGCAACCCACTTAACCCCATCACTTTAAATAAATATTTTTTTAAAAAATAGATGAGTAATCTCATTGCTTACATTTCTTAAAACCCAAAGTTTAGAATTATTACAATCTAAAGAATGTTGCTATAAGAACAGATTATTTGAATTTGTAGTAATTTCTGTCTTTCAAATCCAGTTTCAGATTTTTAAAAATGACAAGTAATAAATAGGACATTTTGATAAATAAGTTTCTTCCAAAAACAGATAAGCGATGCTTCAAATATTTTCACCATCTTCTTAAGGCAGATTTCTTAATATTTTATTATTTTCTCTCTTTTTAAAAATTTTTCCATTGTTTAAAATTTTGATTTTCAAATTTTCTCTCCTCTTTTTGAGAAGACAAAAATAGTATATCAATTTTACATGTGAAGTCATGCAAAAACATTTATTAGCCAATGGTGAGATTGAAATAAATTAACAACCAGTTCTCTGCCCTAATGATTTTAAGTATACAAAAAGTTATTCCAAGGTACCTACAAGAGATAGTTTAATATTTCATGCATTTAATACTCAAAGAAGAACAAAAAAAGAGGTACACAAACCTAGATTGTGATATATATATATATATATATATATATATATATATATTACTCACAGAAAGGAAACCATATCCTTATGGAGCAAAAGCAGCCAAAGTGACCATAGCAGTCAATGTTGGAATATATGCAGAAGCAAAACTCATTCTACCTATTTTAACTCTTTTTTTCCTTCTACTTCTCTGGCTTCTGAAATGGGTGATAAGATAACCCTTGAAATCTTTATTTCTAATTGGTTCATTGTGTCCCAGCTTTCTATTGGTTGTACCATCCAGGGAACTCAAATGCATTCATAATACCTCAAGGGAATTTTGGACGTAACATAAAATGGTAACAAATGACAGCTTGTCACCACCTGGTTATTTGACACTTTTTCTCTTTACATTATATATTTGTTTGAAGTAAAAAACAATGATGAAATTAAATTGTAGTATTTCATGAAATGTATAATGAATTTTAAGAAATGAATAAATAAAATTTACAAACATAGTTCCATCATGTTTTTCACCTAGGAATGGAATGAATAATACTATGGGCACTTAGAAAATACTATTGCTCAGATGAGCATTAAAAAGAGTAAGGAATGTAAATTTGTGTCTTAGAGAGAACCCTATTTGTAAGTGCCATTTTAGCAACTGATTCACTGAACTCAACATAAAATTATGTGCCCATTCTGTTGAACTTGCTGAATCCCACCATTGATATTAACGTTGTGCAAAAAAACTAAGAAAAATAAAGTGGAAAAACAATATACTTCAATCAAAGCTGAGAGTTCCTAATTTCTCTCTGTAGAGATGGATACAATTTTTCATCACGGGAACTTTGGAATTTATTTTGGTTCATTGATTCAAGCAGAGTACCTAAGTCTTTCACAGTTGATCATTATCACAATTTTCCTGTTACTATGTAAATTGTTTTCCTGGTTTTGCTTACTTCACTTTGTATCGATTGATATGTCTTCTCACTTTTTCTGAAACTTTCCCTTTATTATTTATGTTTTCCAAGTTTTTAAAATTTCATTCATTTATTTTTCCAACTATAAGCAAACATAGCTTTCAATAATCCCTTTTTTGTAAGGGTTTGAGTTTCAGACTTTTCTTCCTCTATCACTTCCCTCCCTTCTCCCCCTGATAGAAAACAATCTAATATAGGTTATACATGTATAACTATGCTAAACATACATTTAAATTAATCATTTTGTGGAAGAAGAATCAAATCAAAAAGGAAACAAACACATGAATGGAAAAAATTCATAAGACATAAAGCAAATATAAAAAAAATGAAAATAATGAACTTTGGTTTGCATTCAGACACCATAGTTCTTCTCTGGATGTGGATGATATTTCCATTTAGAATTATCTTTGATTATTATAATAAGAGTAATCCATCACAGTTAATCATCACATAATGTTGCTGATACTATATAAAATATTCTTCTGCTTCTGCTCATTTCACTCAGCATCGGTTCATACAAGTAATTCCAGGCTTTTCTGAGGTCCTGTCCCTTATGAGTTTTAAATTTTTTTATTTTATTTTTCCAATTGCATTCAGAGGTAGCTTTCAGCCTTCATCCATTTGCAAGCTTATGAGTTTCACATTTTTCTTCTTCCCTCCCTATGACAGTGAGAAATCTGGTAAAAGTTGTATATGTACACTTATATTTAACATTTTTCCATATTAGTTGTGCTGTGAAAGAGAAATTAGAACAAAGAGGAAAAATCATGAGAGAGAGAGAAAAAACATCTCATTCACAATTACAGTTCTGGTTATAAACTCTATATTTTTCTCCATGCTTTCTTCCTTCATTTATAATTTTGCTTTGCCTCTGATTGCTGTCTCCTAATCAGTTCTTCTCTTTTAAAAATATTTTATTTATTTTTCCAACTGCATGCAGTGTTAGTTTTTATCAATCACTTTTTTCAAGGTTTTAAGTTTTACTTTTTTTCCTTCTCTCCCTCCCTTCCCCCCTCCCCTGACAGAAAGCAATCTGATATAGTCTCTACATTTATGACCATGCTAAACATAGATCCATATTTGATCAGCCCTTCTTTCTTTCAGCCCTTTTCTCTTTCATTCTCTTTCCCCTTTTACTTTTTTTAATTTAATTTTTCCATTACTTTTTACTTTCACTCCTCATTATTGGTTCCATCTTTCCATTTCTTTCTGCTTCTTCCTCATTTCCCTATAGGGTAGGATAAATTTTCAAATCCACTTGGGAATGTATGTTATTCCTTCAGAGTAAAATATATTCAGTGCTCATGCCCTCTCTTCTTTCCCTCTATTTAATAGGTCTTTGTGATTCTGTATAGTGTTATTTATCCTTCAGTGCCTCACCTTCTCCTAGCATAGTTCTTTTCATGTCTTGATTGTTTTTAACCTGTCTTGCACTCACCTGTGTTAAGATTTGCTCCTTGATAGAAGAGAAGTTCTAAGGAGTTGACTGATTGTCTGCTAGATTTGATTTATAAACAACCTTACTTCATAGTCACTTCATGTCCGGGGTCTTCTTTCCCGGACTCCCGAGTGAGCTCCTCAGTGGGCACTGCTTCAGGCGTCCCTGGTTTATCCCTCCCCCGGGGATCAGCGAGGAGGGACTCAGGCAGACATGTCTTCAGGAGGCATATGTTTTATTAGGTGCAGAGGGATTCCCGAATAGCTCAGGGCGCTGGATAATATAGGGAGTTATTTGGGTCTATGATCTCAGCCTGTAGCCTGGCCTCTCTCCACCAGTAGGCAGCCCAGGCGGTGTAATGAGATGACTCCAACACCGCCTGTAAAGTTTCGTCCCAATCTGTGGGGAGCCAGGCAGCGGTCTGAATGTTAGAACTTATGAGCCGTTTTACATAGGCAGATCCTGGCCCATAATTATGAACTGCCTCTCTGAGATCTTTGATAAATTTGTACGGTATTGGGCGGCGAACTCTAACCTGTTGGCCGTTTTCTCTTTGCACAAATACTGGGTAAGCAGCTGCTGAGGAAGTAAGATAGTCTAGGTCTTCTTCCTCTACTTCCTCCCCATCCTCCAAAGCCTTATGAATGGCCTGCTGTAACCAAGTCCGGCGGGGTGTCTGGCTGGGGACGGTCGCCCCAGACCCTTCCTTTCCTGTCATCAGTGCATGTCTCCAGCCATCTGCACCCAGTCCGCATATCCCTTGCTTCTCTGTGTGTATATTCATTTGTTTCACTATCTTATTTTCACTCTTTACCGGGGCAGGCGGCCGACTCGCGGCAGCCAATTCCTCCCAAGGGTATTTGGGGGCTGGTTCCCTCAGGTTGTCAAGCCCCTCATCTGGGGGCGGGGGCCATTCAGGTTCCCCTAGTAACGAGGGCCCTGTTTGTGTTTCTCCGGGCACGGCTCCCAGTGGGGGCTGCGGGTCAAGAGCCGCAGCCACCACGGAGTAAATCACAAAGTCCGTGTCCGATAGAAAGCCAGGTTTTTCTGTGTTATAAGAGGCCATTTGAGTTCCTACCACTCTCCATTTCTGAGGGTCAATGCCGGTGTGGGAGACCCAAGGGGAGACAACCAATATTTTTTCCACCCATTCCCTACAGTCTTTTATACGGACTCTTATGCCATGAGTCTTTACTAGTGCATGTACTTGACATGCTAATACTCCTGAATCCTCTGGCTGTAAATGCTTAGACATTCCTTTGCCCATGTTTACTCCCTCTAGGTGTCCCGTGGACCTAGGGTGTCTGCCTCTTCTGTTTTTACTTAAACAGGCTTACCTCACTCGGCGGGGTCTTCGGGTGTCCCTGTTCGGGGGCCAGTTCTGTCCGGGGTCTTCTTCCCCGGACTCCCGAGTGAGCTCCTCAGTGGGCACTGCTTCAGGCGTCCCTGGTTTATCCCTCCCCTTTTTTTTTTTTTTTTTTTGGGATGTTAAAATTGCTCAGAATTTTATTATAATATAATATGTATATTAATATATAACAAAGCAAACAGGTTAAAAACTTCTCAGGAAGGGTCAGAAACACCTAAGACAGAATGAATAATAATGGTCTGGTAGTCTGAAAGTGAGGCAGGGTCAGAGAGAGAGGGAGATAGGTAAAGAGACAGAGATAAAGAACAGTCAAGTAGAGTTGACTGGGCCAGAGAGAGAGAGGGGTGAGGCCTCAAGCAGAGGTCCAATTTTATAGCCTTGCCCCTTATCTGGGCATTTCGGACAAAAGGGGAATTCCCTTCCCCCTTACATGACCAGAATCAATAGAGGGTTGAAGACTGAGGAGATCAGGATACAAATTATACATTAGACAATGAAACATTAGGAGTCAATTTACATCTGGAGTGGGGAATCTCCACCTATTTAACAAGATTTAAAAGCATTTAAGATTTGCGGGTTTTGTTTCTGCTACATTCAAAATTCTCTACATTTTTTCCCTGCATCACTACTGGGGACCCAATTGACTTTTATGAAATCAGGAGAAATGAGCTTGGGGTGTGTGTGTGGGGGGGGAATTTAAGGATCTATGCAGGTTCATTTTGAGTGAAGACAGAACCAATTCTTTGACTCAGGAGGAGAAGAAAAGATTTAAATTTCATAAAAATTCACAAGTTACTACACAGATTAAGTTCTTTGGAGAAGATAGCTTCAGTAGAAGTAGTGGAGAAACAGCCACAAGCTGGGGTAAGAACATCAAAGACAGCTATAGGGAAGTGTAAAAAGTTAAAGTTATTTGGGGGGATCATGCTCTCTAAGAGTGGGCTACCTTTCCCCAGGAAGATAAGCAAGCAGTAGTGATAGATATAAAGGATTGTTTTTATAGTATACCCCTTAACCCTGTAGATAGACAGCGCTTTGCCTTTAGTGTACCTGCTGTAAATTATCAAGAACCTGCTCAGCGTTTTCAGTTTAAAGTCCTTCCACAAGGCATGGCAAACAGTCCCACTCTATGTCAGGTTTATGTTGCACAGATTCTGATGCCCATTAGGCGAGAACACTCGGGAGCCATTATTATTCATTATATGGATGACATATTAATTTCTGCATCCCACCGGACTGTTGTCTCGCTTATTTTAAAAAAGATTACCTCAGCCCTAGCAGCATATGGATTACAAGTTGCCCCTGAAAAGATACAAACAGAACCTCCTTACACATATTTAGGACATCAGGTATACAAGGATTTAGTGAAGAAATATCCTAAGATTGATACAGCTCAAGTTTCTACATTAAATGACTTTCAGAAATTAATTGGTTCAATCCAATGGCTGAGGAATGTAGTTCCTATTTCCAATGATATGATGTATCCATTGTATGATATCTTAAAAGGCTCATCTGATTTGAACTCGCCCCGTACATGGACCCCTGCAGCCATGGAAGCTGTTACCCAGATACAGGACTTGGCATCCACATCAACTGTTGCCCGATTAGATCCAACCGCTCCGGTTTATGTAACTTTGGTGTGTCATCCTTCATTGGGTAAGGCCGGAGTAGTGTTTCAAGTTACAGGTCCTTTACAATGGGTACATTCATCAAAACCCATTAAGTCTATACCCTCTAGGTTTGAAGTGGATGCACAACTCCTTTTGAAAGCAGCAGAAGCTGCGATCACTATTTTTGGCACCATTCCTATGTTACTGCTCCAGGAAGATCCTGCAATACTTACTCATTTAGCACAGAACTCAGAGGAGTGGGCCATGTTATTGTCTATTTATCCCACTTCTCAGGGTCATCCACCTCCCTCATTACGAGGATGGTTGCAACTCCCTTTGAAGTATCCCTCCAACCCAGTAGTTCCTCAACCAGTACAGGGAGTCAATGTTTTTACCGATGCTACCAAACACCATAGAGCATCTATTTATATTCCAGACAAGAAGATATTGAAGGTGTTACAAACTCCATATGCCTCAGCCCAAAAGAATGAATTGCAGGCCATTGTGATAGCCTTAGAACTGTGTGCTTATGAGCCTTTTAACTTAATCACTGATAGCTATTACTGCTTTGTTTTATTGCAACAGCTAGCTCTAGCAGATCTTTCTTTGTCCAATTCTGCAGTCATAGATCTCTTACACCAAGCACAACGGTCTCTCCTACACCGCTCTGACCCCCTCTATGTCTTACATGTCAGATCTCATGTGTCCACTTCTGGCCCAATCTACTCAGGGAATGCCATAGCTGACTCGGCTCTCCTTGACCCTGATATCAAAAGTGAGATAGTCATGTATGCAGATCCTTCTATTGTTCATGACACATTTCATCTCCCAGCAAAAACACTTGCATGGCTCTATGGTCTTCCTAAGGAAGAGGCACGTCGCATTGTCCGACAATGCAGGCATTGTGTCCCTTTTCGCCCTGCCCCGACTGTACGTGCCACCAACCCCCGGGGCCTGGCCCCTAATGATATTTGGCAGATGGATGTCACCCACTTTCAGGCCAGCTTAATTCATGTCACTATGGACACTTTTTCTAACTTTATTATGGCCACTTTGCAGCCTGGTGAGGCTGTACACCATGTGATAGCTCATTGTCTTCACTGCTTTGCCACCCACGGGATACCCCGGTTGTTAAAAACCGACAACGGCCCGGCCTATACCTCCTCTGCTTTTGCTTGCTTCTGCCACCAATTCGGTGTCACTCATGTTACTGGTATCCCTTACAACCCCACCGGTCAAGCCATTGTGGAGCGTGCCAATCAGTCCTTGAAGCGCACTCTCATTAAACAAAAAGGGGGAGTGCGTGGTAGACTCACTGCAGTTCAGGTAGCAACTGCGGTCTTCACCAGGAATTACTTGATCGGTGATGATCAGGGCATTACCCCTGCTATGAAACAAATACTACCTCCACAAACTCCACTAACACAAGAAACACACACACAGACAAAAAACCTAACAAAAAATAAACCCACAACAGTATGGTGGAGAGATGAGGAAGGACAGTGGCATGGTCCCGCCCAGGTGATGGTATGGGGAAAGGGATTCTTGTGTCTCCACACAGGTGAAGGGACACGCTGGGTGCCCACCAGGTGGACCAGGACCTGTACAGAAGATAAAGAGAAACCACCAAAAAAGCAGACGGAAGCGCCTCAACAGGACGCAGAAAGCAAAGATGGCACATAAATGGCTAAGTATACTAGGAATATTAAGCAGATTAAAACCCATTGACTCCCGATCCATTCCCCTTCATTGGAAAAATCTTACTGAGGCCACTCATTTTACTTATTGGACAGTAATACCAGGGTTTCCTACAGTTGTTCCAGCCACATGGATAGGAGATCCAGTGGAATTACAGTTAGCAGGCTCTGCCTACCTAGTGCTAGGAGGACTTAAAGGGGCTCCTCCTGAAAAGAAACATGATCTGAATAGCCCTGTAACTTTGACTTCTTTGCATCTTCCGATATGCCTTACTACAGGCTCTCACCCCCTCTGTGCTCAGGTGGTAAATGGAACACTTAAAGAAACCCCTCATGGACCAGATAGCAATCTTGGGCATGGTGACTTCTTGCATTTTTCTATGATCCAACATCTTATGCCTGTGGCCTATCTGATGCCAGATGATAAGACCAAAGGAGATATACACTATGTCCCGTCACTCCCTCTGCCCAATAACAGTTATATAGGAAGAATGGCTTTGAGCGAGTTCAATAAAACGTGGCATTGGATTCTGGGAGGTGGATGCAATACCACTAAAGCCTCTTGGGAAAGTAATAAAACTGATGGCCCTTGTAATTTTATGGACAGGATTAGAGTGGCTGCAGGAATGTCCCCTAACCAAGAAATACCCCATTCCCCTCTACCACCATGCTCTCCTTCACCAACTATGTTTGAAGCCGTACAGGTTTGTTCTACAGGAGTTCCAGTCTACGGTCCCAACGTGAACGGCACTCAAGTGTATTTCCTGGATGGCGGCCCAGGCCCCTATTTTGCTGCTCCGGTCCCACATGTGATGAAAGACAACAGTACCAGACCACAGACGCACCTTTGGAAAGCCGCAGCAGCCTTCGATGTTATCATTCATTCTACGGACAACACTGCCCCTGCCAAAGTGAGCAACACCATCTGGAACCTTTGGGCTGAACTGTTTTATGACTTATATTGGGTGTGCCCTGAAGGACAGAGGACAGACTATTGGTGTAATGTTTTTACTACACAAGCAGTGACTGTTCGGAGCTCAGATATGTTCCTCATCTGCACCAATACTTCTTTCAAATGGACAGATGAGCGCTATAGCATTACATGTAACAATGGAACAATGACTAACACCCTTAAGCCAGAGTATGTAGGGTCAAATAAGACCCTGATCTTCTAATTGCAGATACCCCCTGTAACCTTCCTCCCTGTAAGCACGTCAAAACCCTTTGCAGATTCTGAATTTCTTATGGCTATGATGGAGAGGGATAAGAGGGATGTGGAATTTCCAGTTTTGGACGTAGTTGAGCTTGTAGTTTCCGTGCTGGAGCAATTAGAAATCTCGGCTCTAGCTAACCAGATGCACATCCTGGCAGAGGACCTTCAGAGGTTTATGCAAGCTACTACACAAGCATGGTCGATGCAGCAACAAATAAATAGAGAAATCCAGACAGAGCTGAGTGCTCTAGTCTCTGCTGTACAAGCCCTGTCTACCTTAGTGAGAACCCAGATGCTACTAGATGGGCTACCATGTCATCACGTCCTTAAACGACCAGCTTGCATGACAGCTGCAGTCAGAAATGCTAGCGAACAACTTGACAGGGCTATACAAACCCTGAATGACCATACTAGCCTACCTACCTATCTAGATGAGTTAGACAAAATAATCAATACCATAAGGAATATCACAGATAAGTATAAGAAAGATATGGAGGATGATCACGGTCTATTCCCTGATTGGATAAATAAGATAGACCTTAATCATTGGATGCATTATTTGTTGATTCTTGGTGCTTGGTGTTTAATGGCCTTATTGCTATGTTGCCTGTTTCCCCTTCTTTTTTCTCTGTTTATAAAAATGGGGCGTTGGGCCCTTGAGCAACTCAAGGCAGACATACTCATGTCAAACAAAAAGGGGGAGTTGTCGGGGGTCGGCCCTGACCGCCTGGGTGGATAGGACCTCCCCAGGAGTGAGGTCAGACCAACCCAGAGAAGACACGGCTCCTTAAGGGGAGCAGTGGCTTCGCCTGGTTGGCCTGTGTCCATTGCTCCAATCGGGTGGTAGGTTCTGCCCTCGGGGCGGATTGGGGTGGCAGCCCGGAAATAACTCCCTATATTATCCAGCGCCCTGAGCTATTCGGGAATCCCTCTGCACCTAATAAAACATATGCCTCCTGAAGACGTGTCTGCCTGAGTCCCTCCTCGCTGATCCCCGGGGGAGGGATAAACCAGGGACGCCTGAAGCAGTGCCCACTGAGGAGCTCACTCGGGAGTCCGGGGAAGAAGACCCCGGACAACTTCATACCCTCAGCCTTTGTCCAAGGACATTCCCCTCAACTGACCTATTAGAAAAATAATTCTCAAGAGCCATAAACATAATCAAATTATAATTTATACCATACTCTGTTTTCAAGTATCCTCTATAGAAATATAACCCTCAAGAGATAAAGTATCATGTAAAGTAAAATCATTCAAGAGCCAAAAGTTTGATCAAATCATAGTCAACCCCCTACACTCTTTGTCTAAACATGTTCCTTTAAATTGCCTTAATATAGTTCTCAAGAGTTAACTGATATCTGCCCCCACCCCCAATTTCTATTTACTTTCTAAAACATTTCTTGAGTCTTGTATTTGAAGATCAAATTGTCTGTTCAGTTCTGGGTATTTTATCAGATAAGTTTGAAAGTCTTCTGTTTTGTTGAAAAGCCATCTTTTCACCCGAAAGAATATACTGAATTTTGCAGAATCATTGATTCTTGGTTGTAATCCAACCTCCTTTGTCCTTCAAAATATCAAATTTCAGGCCCTCTGATACTTTAATGTTGAAGCTAAGGCCTGTATAATCCTAACTGTGGTTCCCTGATATTTAAATTGCTTTTTTTTTGTTTGCTTGTTGCAATTTTTCCTTTATGGAGAATTTTGAAATTTGTCTAAAATATTCCTTGGAAGTTTTGTTTTGGGATTTTTTTTTCCCCTGGGGCTGACCGATGAATTCTTTGTAGGATTATTTTATCTTCTTGTTCTAGGACATTAAGGAAGTTTTTTTATAATAATTTCCTGTATGATATTGTCCAGGTTCTTTTTCTGGTAATGGCTTCAGATGAACAGTAATTCATAATTTCTCCTGGATCTATTTTCCAGATCAGTAGTTTTTCCTAAAAATTAGTTTACATTGACTTATATTTTTTCAGCTTTTTGGTTTTGCTTGATGGAATCTTGATTTCTCAGAGTCATTCATTTCCATTTGCGCAATTCTTGTTTTGGACATTTTATTTTATTTGTTAACATTTTTGTTTCCTTTTCCAATTAGTTAATTTTATTTTTCAAAAGGTCAATTTTACTTTTAAAGTTATTATTTTCTCTGGTTATTTTTTCATAATTCTCCTGAATGGCTCTCATTTCTCTTCTTCATTTTTTTCTTCTTCTCTTCTTTGGTTTTTAAATTCATTTTGAGCTCTTCCAAGAGGTGTTTTTGCAAATGAGAACATTTGCAAATGAAGACTTTTACATGTAGGCATTTTATTGTCCCTTCTGTGATGGAGTTTTTAATCACTCTCTATCAAAATAGTAGCTGTCAATGGTTAGAGCTTTTTTATTATTGTTTCTCTTGTTATTTTGTCAATTGATTCTGTTCTTGTGGTAAAGGGTATATAGTCTGAAGCTTTGTATTTGACTAGGGGCTGGGGTTTCGGTCCCTGGGTTTCTGCTCTGTTGTTCCCAGTTTGCTCCATGGCTAGGGGAGCCTCACTTCCAAGGGCTTGAATCCTTGCTTTCCAAGCTGGACTTAGGACCTTTATTGCTGGCAGAGAGGCGTTGGCTGCACTATGACTAAAATCCTCTCACTGGCTTCCCAACTCTCCCACCTACACTGAGCTATATCACCCTTTTAACCATGAGACAAAACGTTTTTTGAAGTTCCTCCAAGATGTGTCTCACTGAAAAGTTGTTTCACTGTTGTTTTTTTCTGGGTTTTCTCATTTTAGGATTTGTTTAGAGGCTTCATTCAAAGTGCTTTCAGAAAAAGCTCTGGGAGTTTCCTAGCTTAGCAGCACCATCTTGGCTCCTCCCCTTATCATTTCTTTAAAATTTTTTTCATCATTTCTTACAAGACAACAGTATTCCATCAAAATCATAGCACAATTTGTCTACCCATTCTGCAACCAATATATATCCTTTCAACTTTAATTTTTGTTTTTGCCAAGACCGAAATTTCTATAAATATTTTGCTACTTGGGTTTGGCCCTTTTCTTTGATCCCTTTGGAAGATAGACACAGTAGTGATTTACTAAAGACCAAAGGGTTTACCGTTTTATTGCTTTTTGGGCATAATTGCATATTTTTCTCTAGAATCATTGCACCATTTCTAAAGTATCTATTTTTTCTTATGACCGCTGTCATTGGTCATTTCCCTTTTTCTATTAGGTTAGCGAAACTCATAGGACTGAAGTTGTATCTCAGAGTTGCTAAAATTTTTCTTTCTCCAATGAAAAATGATCTAAAGCTTGTTTTTCTGTCATTATTGGTAGCTTTGATTTCTTCTTTTGAAAACTACTTTATTTGACTTTTTATCAATAGAGTATTGCTTTTTAAAATTTTTTATTTTATTTTAAATAATAATTCATTTATTTTAGAAATTTAACTTATCTTCTTATATATTTGAGAAATAATTCAATTTTCAGAGGAAGTTGCTCTAAAATTTCTTTCTCCATTCAGTTGACTGTTTCCTTCAAATTTTAGCTGAATTGGTTTTATTTGTTCAAAAATGTTTCAAATTTCATATAACTCAAATAATCCATTTTACTTCCTGGAATCCTCTCTATCTCTTCTTTGTATATATACCCTCCCCTTATCCATATATATCTGAAAAGAATTTTTTTTTGCTTATGATACCACCTTTTGTACCTAAAGCATTCACCCGTTTTTTATTTATCTGCCTATACCATGTGAGATGTTTACATATGTCTAATGTCTACCTATTTGTTTTCCTTCAATATCTATTTCTTGCCTATTGCTAGAACTAACATTTGTTGCACAGTATTGAGTAACAAAGGTTATAACGGGTATGCTTATTTCACCCTCCCAATGTTATTGGTAAGGATTCTAGTTTATTTTCATCACAGATCATACCTATTTGTGGTTTTAGAGAAATACTACTTATCATATCTCTTTCATCCTTAATTTCTATGCTTTCTATTGTTTTTAATGGGAAAAGATGGTGTATTTTTTGAAAAGCCTTTTCTAGAACTATTAATATGATCATATTATTTTTTGAATTAATATGATCAATTATTCTTATAATTTTAAAATAGTTTTTAATTTTTCAATTTGAAGGTTTTTTTCATATTAAAAATATCTCCTATAATTTTTACTTTGTTGTTTTTATTTTATGCTTAAATAAGTATTTCTAATTTTTCTTTTTCTAGTTTTTTAATGTTTCATGCCCATTTCATAGATAGGTACTTTCTTTCTTTATTGATTAAGTGTTTAGAGATATAAAATTTTCCCTCAGAAATACTTCGGTAGTATGCCATAAAATTTTAATGTTATCTCATTGTGGTCATTATCTTTTATGGAATTACTGCTTGTTTTTATGATTTGTTCTCTGATTCATTCTTTCTTGAAGATTAGATTATTTAGTTTTCAATTAATTTTTAATTGGTGTTTCAAAGTCTCTTTATTGAATTCAATTTTTATTTCATTATGTTTCAAAAGAAGTGCACTTAATATGTCTCCTTTTATGCATTTATTTGTGAGGATGTTGTATTCTTATAAATGATTAATTTTTTTTCTTTATTTAAATTTATTTTTATTAAAGATATTTGAGTTTTACAATTCCCTGCCCCAATTTTACTTCCCTCCCCCTGCCTTCCCACAGAAAGCAATCTGTCGGTCTTTACTTTGTTTCCATGTTGTACCTTGATCCAATTTGGGTGTGATGAGAGAAAAATCATATTCTTAAAGAAAAGACAAGAAGTCTAAGAGGTAACAAGATCAGACAATAAGATATCTGTTTTTTTTTTCTAAATTAAAGGGAATAGTCCTTGAACTTTGTTCAAACTCCACAGTTCCTTATCTGGAAACAGATGGCACTCTCCTTTGCAGACAGCCCAAAATTGTTCCTGATTGTTTCGCTGATGGAATGAGCGAGTCCTTCAAAGTTGATCATCACTCCCATGTTGCTGTCAGGGTATACAGAGTTTTTCTTGTTCTGTTCCTCTCACTCAGCATCAGTTCATGCAAATCCCTCCAGGCTTCCCTGAAATCCCATCCCTCCTGGTTTCTAATAGAACAATAGTGTTCTATGACTAAAATGATCAATTTTTGTGAAAATTTCATTTACAGCTTATGAAAAAAAAGTATTTTCATTTATATTCCAAATTAATTTTCTCCAGAGGTCTATGCTAATTTAAAAAATCTATTTATCTCTCTTTAACTCATTTATTATGAATTAAACCTTTTATCTCATTCATTTTGTGAATTAGATTCCTCTCATCCTAGAAGGGGTAAATTGTTCATTCCCAATAGCACAATTTTATTATCTATTTTCTCCTCATTGAACATTACTTTTAAGAATATGAATGTGTTTCTATTTTGTGCATCTATGTGTTGCATTGATATTACTTCATAGTTTATGGTACCTTTTAGCAACCTGCATTCTCCCTGATTATCTCTTTTAATTAGGTTTATTTTTGCTTTGTCTGAGATCATGGTTGACCATTTCACTTCAAGTGAAGCATACCAGATCCTGTAAAGCTATTTATGTTAACTTCATGTGTGTTTCTTTCTGTTTTAGGTAGATATCTTTTAAACAACACACTGCTTGATTTTGCTTTCTAATACATTTGCCAACTGCTTTCATTTGCAGTACAAATAGTTGGTTTCATTTATATTCATAGCTGTGAATTGCTAACTATGTATTTCCCTTAGTTTCCTCCTTCTTTTTCTTTTCCCTCTTTCTCCTGCTCCTCCTTCTTCTTCTTCCCTTCTTCCTCCTTTTCCTTTTCATCTTCTTCCTTTCCTCTCTCTTTGTCCTTTACCATCCTCAAAAGCCTTTTTTTAATTGCTGCCTACAGATTTTCTTTATCTACCTTCCTTCTTATCACATCCTCCCTATCTCCAACTTAACCTTCTCCTCCCCATCTGCCCTCCTCTACCCCATTACTTTCTCTTAGTCTCTCCTCCTACTACTTCCCTGTTGGAATTTCTGAATCCAACTGAGTGTGTACATACATACATCCTTCTTTGAACCAGTGCAAATGAGTGAAATTGAACTATTGCCCTTTCCCCCACCTCATTTTCCCTTACATTGCAAATCTTTGAAGTATGATAACATTTCTCATTTTTCTTCTCCCTTACCCCTTTTTTCTAAGACTTTTACTATCTCTTGAGAACATCTCAACATAATCAGTTCACCCCCATGCCCTTTGCCTAGCAGACTACTTTTAACTACTCTAAAATGATAATAACATTCCTGCAGATATAAGTGTATTATCTTCCAATTAATGAGTACAAATGAATTAAACTTTTTCAGCTCTTCATTATTTCTCATTCATGTTTGCCTTTTTATGTTTCTCTTGAATCTGGTATGTGAATGTTACAATTTCTATTCTACTCTAGGTTTTTCATCAGGAAAACCTAGAATTCTTATATTTCATTTTGACCCTGTAGGAATATATTCAATTTTACTGAGTAGTTATTTTTTGTAATTCTATCTTCTTTGTCATTTGAACTCTCATATTCCTAGCACTCTATTTCTCTATTTTGGTTGCTGCTAAATCATGTGGGATCCCAACTGTGGCTTCACAATATTTGAAATGTTTCTTTCTTGCTACTAGCATTATTTTCCCATTGACCCTGTAGCTCTGGAATTTCATTATAATATTCTTGGGAGTTTTTATTTTAGGATATTTTCCAGAGTATATTCATGAATTCTTTCAATATTTAACTTTATTCTCTGCTTCTATGATTTCTGAGTATTCCTATCTAACTTTTGAAATATTATGTCTAAGTTTTTGTTTTTGATTATGGGTTTTAAATAATTGAGCAATTCTTAAAGTTTTCTTCTTGATCTATTTTCCAGGTCAGTTGATTTTCCAATGAAATATTTGACATTTTTTCTAGTTTTTCATTCTTTTGACTTCATTTTTTCCTTGATGTTTCATGGCTTCCTTATTTCCATTTGTGCTATTCTAATATGAAGGATTACTTCCTTCAGTGAGCTTTTAGACTTCTTTTTCTTACTTGTTCAATTTTGCTTTTAAGGGATCATTTCCTTCAGCATTTTTTTGTTTCATTTTTTTTAACCAAGCTGTTCTTCTCTTTCCATAATTCTCTTGCATTGTTCTCATTCCCCCTCCCATTTTTCTTCTACTGCTCTTATTTAATTTGTAAAATATTTTTTTCTCTTTAAAAAGTCTTTCTTCTTTTAACTCTTCTGAGAATTCCTTTGGGGATTTTATCCATTATGGAGTTTTCTGTAAAGTTTTGTTTGTTTATTTTTTCAATTCATTGACTTCTAAGTTTGGGTCTTGAACTTCCTTGTTGCTTTCATAAGTTTTTAATGGTTGTTTTTTCTCATATTTTCCCATATTTTTGATGGATTTTAAACATTATGTTAAAGTTGGATTCTGCTCATTTCAGGTCAGAGATGAGGATTCATTTTTCTGAATTTCATGCTTTTTTTGCCCTGCTATTTTAATAGGTTTTTTTGGGGGGAAACTGTAAAGTTTTCAGTGGTTACAAATTGGTGTGATTCAGGAGGAAGTGTTGTCCTTGCTATTCTGGAAAGCATTCTGCTCTTACCCTGGTAGGTTCTTGGCTTTGAGATGATCACTTTTAACTTGACAAAAACTTGGCTTACTTTGATTATTTTCAGTCCTCGGAAGTCCTTACAAGTGACACTCTTTTGGCTGTGTCCCCATTCATGGTTTCATCCAAGAACATCAACAATTTGTCTCTTTCTTTATTCTCTATTCAAATGGCAAAATAATAGTCTGTTTCCACCCAAATAATTATGCTGCCAATTGATCAAATACAGAATGACAAAACTCAGGTGACAAAAACTGTAATAGAAAAGCATTTATACCTCAGCTGAAGCAACTCTCCTTACTTATTTGGTTGTCCTCTTACCCAAGGATACTATGTGATTGAGGTACAATCAAAATAGAAAAACATTTGGGGCCATTTGAAGGAAAACCCCTTTCAAAGTTTGTTTCTCTTTATCCAGTCCCTTTGTCCAAGACTAGTTCAATGAAATTGTTATTTTAAGTCTTCACAACCCCTTCCAATAAATTGAAGTACTTTGCCTGTTAAATAAGGACTCTTGATTATTTAAAAGAAAAATGAATGATGGGATATAAAACAGGTCTAATGCAAAGACAAGATGTTTTTCAGCTGGAAGAATCTAAGATTGTTTTCACCATCTCCAATGAGCAAAGAATTATTTTTTCTTGTAAGTTTCCTTGAATTTGATTAGTCAATATCTTTCTATTTGACTACTCTGTTGTAAAGCTACATTATCTCATCCCTGTATTGCTACAGTATTGCAGATGATTTGTAATTCAGGTTCTTTCTTTATCCATAATAGATTATTTGTCCTAAACTATTGGTTGAAAAATGCTATTCTCCTAGTCAAATTTTCCACTGTTTTTTCATTGTCTACTGCATTAAATATAAACTTTTGGTATATGTTGTATACAATATATCATTAAAAAGAACCATCATTTTATTTTTCCAAAGTTAATTTTAATGTGGTTAAAGAGAAAATTATATTGGGCAGCTAAGTTTGATAGCAGATAAGATACCTGCTTTGGAATCAGACATTTAATAGCTATGTGGTGGTCAGTTCATTTAACTTATTTTGTCTCAGTTCCTAATTTGCAAAATGTCAGGAATGAGAAGGAAGTGGCAAATCATTCAAGTTCCCATACCAAGAAAACTCAAATGGGGCCATGAAGAGTTGAAACTGTAACAATTCAACAACAATATAAGGACATATATGTTTTCTTACCATTGATATGTCATTTAACCACTCACATCAATTTTATCTTCTATAAAATGGTGATAATACTTATTTTATTCTAACTCTTAAGGTTATTATGAGGAAAGTACCTTTTAAATCTTTAAAGTACTAAATAAAAAATGACCTGTGATGATGATCAGAATAAAATATTCTCAATATTTAGATACTGCTTTTTTACTTTTTCTTTTCATGACAATATGAAAATATTTACAAAAGCCAGCTCTTGATTGTCTGTTCCCATTGCCCCTACAACCCCCCCTCCAAAATTAGGGAAACTAATACAGATAATATAAGGGATTTTTTTTAAAATTTGGATTACATACTGGGTTTCCTTGGTTATGTATTTATTTTCT
Source organism: Macrotis lagotis (assembly GCF_037893015.1). Classification (NCBI taxonomy): domain Eukaryota; kingdom Metazoa; phylum Chordata; class Mammalia; order Peramelemorphia; family Peramelidae; genus Macrotis; species Macrotis lagotis. Next base: position 139,889,162 of record NC_133666.1, on the reverse strand, counting down.
TAATTATGTTGACTTAGGCATTTATTAAAATTCATTGTGGGGGAGGGCTTGGAGAGAAATTTGAATAAATTGCTCTCTTTTGTGTATTGTGAACCTGAAGAAACAAGGGCCACATTTTAAGACTGATTCTATTTAGCACCCCCAATTTCTCCCAGCTGGCATGGCATGGTGTTTTCTGCTTTATTTACACTATCGGCAAACTAGAAGGCTTCGACTTTCCAAAGTATCCTTGCAACTGAAGTTATGTGCTCACACAGTAAGGGCACTTCCAAAGTCATGATCAACCAAGGCAGCTGACATGCTCAGATACTTATCCCTGTCTTTCCATGTGGTTCTCCCCTTCCTGTCTTTCTACATGATTCCCTTCTAATTGCCGACTCTATGGAGACAATTTCACAGCACCATGAATGGCTTTTACAATGTCAAAACTCATCTTTAAAGTGTATTTATGAGAAGGGAAAATAAACTGTGTTAATTTGTGATCTTGAAACTGTGGAGCCTTTTCATCTAAAAAACAGACAAACATGAAAACAATTCCAACAAATTAACACATTCATAGAATATATTTTACTTGGGGGGTACAGTCTGTTAATATGCTTTTCAAGAGGGAAACATTTTCTGAAATTAATGATGAGGGTTGCACCATCTTCCTTTGCTTTGGTTCTTGGATGATTTTCTTTAAATGATAGCATCGTGTTCATCAATGGTTCTTTATCGAATGCCTCTTGAATAATACGTTTTGCATCCAATATAAAGGATAGATAAAACTCCCAGAGTCAGTACAATGCCACCAACAAAGCTGCCGATATCAAATCTTGATCCTTTGTTCATTTGGGCATTGATGTTGGCTGTGACTGTGGCCAGCGTAGCAGTGGTTATCATTGTATTGTTGCTGGTTGGGGCAGCTGATGACTTTGAGGCACTGTGGGCTGTTGTGCTTTGAGAAACAGTTTTTGAAGTTGATGCCTGAGGTTTCAGGGTGGTGTTCGTCACAAGTGTTGAGACTTTGGTTGTTACCTGAGGTTTTTCGGTAGTTGTGTTGGTAGAGGCTGATGTGTTAGCAGAAGGTGGCTTGGTGGTGACAGGTGTAAGGTTTGATTGGATTTCTGTGTCACTAGTTCCTGGAATTTTACTTGTGGTCTGGGTGGAATTTTCCTCCGGGCCGAGGCCATGCGCGGCTCCCCAGAGGAGCAGCACCTGCAGCGCCAGCACCAGCGAGGGCGCCCGGGGGGCCGGGCCTCATGGCTGCACGGAGGCCGGCCGCCTGCGCGGGGCAGCGCGGGGTCCGGGGCCAACGCCAGTCCTCGTGGCGAGGCCCCGCCGTAGGCCCACTCCTGGCGCCGGATGACCAAGTGCAGGCCGGAGCCGCGGAGCCGGAGGAGCCAGGGGGACGAGCTGCGGAGCCGCATTAGTTGACTTTTAAATGTCTTAATTCTACAAGATAATCATAAACTCCTTGAAAGAAAATATCATGTATATGGCCAACTTAATATTAGGTTTTCAAAAATTTTCACTGATTGATAAATAGAAGTGCACATGGAAAATAACTAAAATACATAAAAAATAAAATATATGTCCTGATCATGGTGGGAGAGTGGTTTCAACACTGTTCAAGGAGGACAGACAGCACACTATCTTTCTTTCAATCTCAATCAATTAACCAAAGCATCTCTATTTTGTTGAATGTGTTTATAATTCTTTCACAGATGTTCTGGCCAAGATGGTGGAGAGAAGACAGGCACAGTTCTAAAGTCTCCTGAACTTTCCTCATCTATCATATGACAGAAACCTCCTAACAGAAATCCAAGTCACAAAACCAAGAAAGAAAAGTGAGGAGAAAGAACATCTACCTCAGGATTTGTTTTCTGCAGTCCTGGGTGAGTCCAGGCACAGAGGGCAGATCAGCCATGGATCAGCCTTATTAGCAGCAGGGTTGGAGCCCAGGGATCCTGAGGGTCCAAGAACCAGCCCTGTTTGATCAGCAGGACTAGAGCCAGTTCCACCATGGAGGCTTGGGTCAACTAGGGAACAGAGGTATTGGTGTTGGAACTTACCAGCAGGGCTGGGGGGAAAGTTCTGGTGCAGGAGAGCTGCAGAAATTATCCCTGGGCTCCTCTGGTCTGAGGAACTCTGAGTCCATGCCACCATTGTAGCTGAGGTCTCTTCCCAGAACAAACATATTTACAGAACACTTCTGCACCAGGCACATGTATATGAGCAGAAGAACCAGCCTAGCTGACAATAGGAAGAGAGGTGACCTCACCCCAGGGTAAAGCCCACTATTGTTTGAAAACAAAAGTATTTAATAGCTTCAACCACTCCCTCCAGTCTAAGGGAGTAGGTGTCAATCAAGGTCACAGACACTCCAGAGAAAGCAATCAGGACCTCCCTACTGGCCAGCTGGAGGTACGGGACTCAGTGAGCAAAAACTCTAGGGATCATAACATCAAACTTCTGTGAACCAGCCCCTCCACAACTCAAGATGTTAACAAAATGAAGAAAGGTCAGCTAAAAGGTGGATCCATAGAAAAATTCTTGGAAGGAAAAGTCCATAAATTAGAGAGACCTAGAACCTCTGATGAGAATATGATCTGGTCTCCAACACAGAAAGGCTTCCTTGGAGAAAAAAAGGAGTTTAAAAATCATTTGGAAAATTTGGGAAAAGAAACCCAAGAGAAAATTAACACATTGCAACACAAAAACAAATCATTGGAAAATACGATTGGACAAATACAAAATGAGAATAATTCTCTCAGATCCTCAAATGAACAAATACAAAATGAGAATAATTCTCTTATATCCTCAATTGGGCAAGTGCAAAAAGAAAATAATTCTCTCAAAACCTCAATTGGTCAAATGGAAAGCTCTTTCAAAAATAGATTTGACCAAATGGAAAAGGAGTTGCAAAAGGCAAATGAAGAAAACTCCTCCCTAAAAAAAAGAATGGTGTCTGTGGAAATTAATGACTTCATGAGAAAGCAAGAGCTTGTTAAACAAAACCAAAAAAAAAAGAAAAAAATAGAAGAAAATGTAAAATACCTCATCAGCAAAACCACTGAACTCAAGAACAGATCAAGGAGGGGCAACCTGAAAATTATCAGACTTCCTGAAAACATTGAAGAGGAAAAAAAGCCTGGAGTTAATATTACAGGATCTAGTGATGGAAAATTGCCCTGATACCATGGAACCGGAGGACAATGTAGTTATTGAAAGAATACATCGATCCCCTCCAGAAAGAAATCCTAAAATGAAAACACCAAGGAATGTTGTGGCCAAATTCTAGAACTATCAGATAAAGGAGAAAATCCTTCAAGCAGCCAGAAAGAACCAATTTAAATACCAGGGAGCCACAGTAAGGATTACACAGGACCTGGCAGCATCAACATTAAGGAATCGAAGGGCCTGGAACGAGATATTCTAAAGAGCAAGGGAGCTGGAATACAGCCAAGAATCCACTATCCTGCAAAGCAGAGCCTTCTTTTCCAGGGGAAAAGATGGACATTTAACAAAATGGAAGATGTCCAAAAATCAAAGAGGAGGTTCAAGAGATACATGAAATGGTTAAAAAAAAGAGGAAAGAAAAAAAACTGCTATCCAATAAGTTTAAACTGGCTATATCACAGAATTGGGAAAAAATTCTCATAACTATTGAGAATTGTAACTCCATCAGAGAGAATATACCTAGGCAGAAGTGATGGAGACTCATGACTTATTCATGAGACTGCCATCCAATGGGATGAAACTGGCTATGACCCTACTTGGGAGAAAGACTCTAATAACTTTCAAGAACTTTAACTCTGTTAACTAGAATCTATTTAACTGGATGTGATGGATACTCAGAATTTTCTGAGGCTCAGATAGAATGATTTAAAAACACTACCTCCTTAAAAAGGGGGACAGGAAGGAGATAGGAGGAGGGAGGGTATTGAATGGGATAAATCTCATTACATTAAGAGGTACAAAAGAACCTATGATAAAAGAGAGGAAGAAGGGAGGAGATGAGGAAAAAACCTGAATTTTCTACTTATCAGACTTGTCTTAAAGTTAACTTACACAAATACTCAATCAACTTAAAAAGCATCTAACCCTTCAAGTATTAAAGGGGAAAGGGAGGGGTGGAGAAAGGGAGGGGGTGAAAAGAGGGGAACTAACAGAAGGAAGGGAAGGGAAATGGGAAAAAGGGAAAGGGTAAAGAAAGGGGAGGGGTGGATATAGGGGGACAAACATACAGAAGGGGTGATATTCAGAAACAAAATGCTGGGGAATATGGATAAGGGGGGAAGGGGAACAATACAAATAGAGGGAAGATAGCATGGAGGTCAATAAAGAGTTAGTAATTATAACTTTGAATGTGAATGGGATGAACTCTCCCTTAAAGTGTAAGTGAATAGCATAGCGGATTATAAACTATAAACCTACATTATGCTGCTTTCAAGAAAGTCATTAGAAGCAGAGAGATACATATAGTGTAAAGGTAAAAGGTTGGAGCAAAATATATTTTGCTTCATCTGAAGTGAAAAAAAAGCAGGTGTAGCAATCCTTATCTCAAAGCAGCTGCAAAAATAGATAGGATTAAAAGAGATAAAGAAGAAAACTATATCCTCCTAAAAGATATACACCTAATGGGATAACATCCAAAATTTTAGAGGACAAGCTGAAAGTTCTACAGGAAGATAAAGACAGCAAAACTCTACTAGTGGTAGACCTCAATATCCCACTCTCAGATCTAGATAAATCAAATCATAAAATAAACAAGAAAGATGCTAAGTCGATAGATGTTTAGAAAAACTAGATATGATAGACTTATAGAGGAAATTGAATGGGTATAGAAAGGTACATAACTTTTTCTCTGTAGTACATGGCACTTATACAAAAATCAAACATGTACTAGGGCATAAAAACCTAATGATCAACTTTAGGAATGCAGAAATGATATACCTAGAGAATCCCAAGAAATCAACAAAAAACTACTGGAAACAATTAGCAATTTTAGCAAAGTTGTAGGATAAAAAATAAACTCATAAATCCTCAACTTTTCTATATATGACTAGCAAGATACAGCAGGAAGAGCTAGAAAGAGAACTGCCATTCAGAGTAATCTCAGATAATATAAAATACCTGGGAGTCTATTTGCCAAGGCAAACTCAGAAACTTTTTGATAACAATTACAAAACACTTCTCTCACAAATTAGATCAGATTTAAATAACTGGGCAAACATCAACTGTTCATGGATAGGTAGAAATAATATAATATAAATGACAATTCTTCCAAAGCCAAACTACCTGTTTAGTGACATACCAATAAAAATTCCAAAAAATTACTTTAATGAGTTAGAAAAAGTTGTAATTAAATTTATATGGAGAAATAAAAACTCAAGAATTTTCAGGGATTCAATAAAAAAAAGTGCAAAAGAAGGGGGGCTTAGTCCAACCTGATCTAAATTTATATCATAAAGCATCAGTCATCAAAACTGTCCAGCTATTGGGATACAAACTCTCTCACTGAAAAACTTGCTGCGAAAATTGAAAGTTAGTATGGAAGAAACTTAGATTAGCCCCACCCTATGCCAAGATAAGATCTAAATGGATACAAGATTTAGACATAAAAACTATAATAAAAGCAAATTTGAATATCGAGGACTAGTTTGCCTGTCAGATCTATGGAAAGGGAAGCAGTTTATGACTAAGGAAGGCAGAGAACTAAGGAAGTGGAGAACACCACTAAAAACAAATTAGATGATTTCCATTACATTAAATTAAAAAACTTTTACATAGACAAAAACCACTTTAACCAAGATCAAAAGAAATGTAGTAAACTGGGAAACAATCTTTACAACTAATGATTCTGACAAAGGACTCATTTCTCAAATATACAGAGAACTGAATCATATTATTTGTTTTAAAAAGCCATTCCCCAATTGACAAAGGTTCAAAGGATGTGCAAAGGCAAGTTACAGATAAGAAGATCAAAATAATCCATAGTCATATGAAAAATTGACCTAAATCATTACTTATTAGAGAAATGCGAATTAAAGCTTCTCTGAGGTACCACCTCATACCTCTCAGACTGGCCAATATGACCAGAAAGGATAATGATCATTATTGGAAGGGTTGTGGGAAATCTGGGACACCAATACATTGGTGGAGCTGTGAAAGGATCCAAGTTTTCTGGAGAGTAATTTGGAATTATGCCCAAAGGGCAACAAAAATGTGCATACCCTTTGATGTAGCAATACCACTACTGGGTCTATACCCTGAAGAGATGATGAAAAAGGGTAAAAACATGACTTGTACAAAAATATTCATAGCAACCTATTTGTGGTGGAAAAGAATTGGAAATCAAGGAAATGTCCTTCAATTGGGGAATGGCTTAGCAAACTGAAGTATATGTATGTTATGGAACACTATTGTTCTATTAGAAACCATGAGGGACTGGAATTTAGGGAAGCCTGTAGGGAATTGCCTGAACTGATGCTGAGTGAGATGAGCAGAACCAAAAAAACACTGTACACCCTAACAGCAACATGGGGGCGATGATCAACCTTGATGGATTCACTCATTCTATCAGTGCAACAGTCAGGGACAATTTGGGGCTGTTGCAATGGAGAATACTATCTGTGTCCAGAGAAATAACTTGAGTTTGAACAAAGACCAAGGACTATTACCTTAAATTTAGAGAAAAAAAAACTTGATAGCTTACTGTTCGATCTTGCTATCTCTTATACTTTATGTTTCTTCCTTAATGATATGATTTCTCTTTCATCACACTCAATTTGGATCAGTGTATGCCATGGAAACAATGTAAAGACTGACTAATTTCCTTCTGTGGGGGTGTGGGGAGGGAAGTACGATTGGGGGAAAAATTGTAAAACTCAAAATAAATAAAATCTTTATTTTAAAAAAAGAAATAAAGAATTCATTCACAGACAGGAATTTCATCTCACGGGAAAAGAAGTCAAGAGAAAGAAAAAACTGGATATTCAGGATCAAAATGATAATTAGGAATTAAGATATTAGCTATTGATGGCAAAGAATTGTACTTTAAGGGACTGTCCATCATTGTAGAGAACCAGGGAACAAGTTGTGATAAATGAATGCAACGGAATACAACAATGTATTAAGAAATGATGGACAGGTGGATTAAAAAACAACCCATAGGAGCAACCAGGTGGTGCAGTAGATAGAGCACCAGCCCTGGAGTCATGAGTACCTAAATTCAAATCTGAACTCAGATATGTAATAATTGCCTTACTGTGTGACCTTGGGCAACTCACTTAACTCCATTGCTTTAAGCAAATTAAAAAAATATTAAAAAAACACAAAGAGTTACATGAGTTGATGTTGAGTAGAGTGAGTAGAATCAGGAGAACACTGTATAAAGTAATAGCAACATTGTGTGATAATGAACTACGATTGACTCAACTCTTCTCAGCTATATGATTCCAGACAATTCCAAAAGATACATGGTAGAATAGGCTTGCCATGTCCAGAGAAAGAACTGAGTCTGAATGCAGATTGAAGAATACTATTTTCACTTTTTTCCCTTTTCTTCTTTTTTCTTTCTCTCACAACATGACTAATGTGGAAATGTTTAACATGATTGTACATGTATGACCTGTATCAAATTGCTTACTGTCTTGGAAAAATTTGGAATTCAAAATTTATAAAAAAGATTGTTGAAAAGTAAAAATAAAAGCAAATACATTAAAAAAGGAATTAGCAATTAAGAAAGTAAGCTTTATTTTTTAAAAGAAATTTGCATCAATAGATAAAGAAGTCTTTGACCATGTGCATAACTCATTTGTTAAAATAACAAACCTAAAGTATATATGCATTGAAAGGTCATTTTTTTCATATTTTTGCATCCATATATATGAAGTCAAGTGTACACATTATTTGAGGGAGAGATAGTAAAATTTTCCTAAAATTAGATGATTAAAGCAAATGTGCTTTAAATTAATTTTAAAAATTTCATTAATAAGTATAAGAAAAGGTGAACATATTTTAAGACATTGAAAAAGATAATATGAAATGGAAATACCATTATCAAATTCCATTATTACTTAGATTACTTAGATAATCCCAAAGCATCAGCCAGAAAAGTAATTGAGATTCTGGCTGCATTAAAGTAATAGTTTACAAAATAAATTCATAAAAATCAAAATAATTTTTATACTGTAATTACCAAACCTGAAGGAAATAATGAGAATGAACTATCACTCAAAATCTTTCTAAAATCTTACCAAAATCATGGAATCTAACTTCAGAAACACGGTCCAGACTTATGAAATATAATCGTAGTTTTTCCTATATGAACTGATATAAAGTAAGTAGAATGAAGAAAACAATATACACACTAACCACAATTAAATAATAAAAATGACACTGAAAAATCAAAAGTAGCTGTTACAAACAGTATAAAGATCAATTTTTTTTATTTTTATTTAAGGAAATGGGATTAAGTGACTTGCCCAAGGTCACACAGCTAGGCCATTATTAAATGTCTGAAAAAGGATTTGAACTCAGGCATTCCTGATTCCAGGCCCTGTGCTATATTCACTGTGCCACCTAGCTGCCCCAAGATCAAATATTTGAAGAGATATAGAAGGCACTCTCAAACTGCACCTTAGTAAAAGTGTCAGGTTCATAGATGTTACATATTGCACATGTATGTGGACTTTTTAAAAATATCAATCAGTTGTATGAAATTTCTTTTCACTCTAAAAATATTATTTGACATTATGGGATGTCTTTTGGTAGTTGTTAAATGTAGGGATAGTTGGGATCCTGGGGTTCTGTAAGAATAAGATTTATCAGTAAAAACTATAAGATATTTAAAAAACCAGTTAAACCTGAAAATCAAAATTCTAAAAATCAAATGTATCATTAACATTTTTAAAAGTTAAAAAATTAAATTAACATGTAAAGTTAGAAATTGTATTGTTAAATCAGTTAACTCACCGGATTTTAACAAGAAAAAGAAAACTAAATGAACTACCAGAAATTAATAAAAAAAGATGATTTCTCAACCAATAAAGGGGGGAAAAAGCTCATTGTGGCTAATTTTAGTAAAGTGTATATCAATAAATATGACTATTTAAATGAAATAGAGGGATTAGAGTTCTATTACTGTAGAGAACAGAACTAATACCAATCACAGAAAGTGCAGGGAGAGAGATATTGGTTTCAAAGGAGTGGAAAATTCCTTAGGATTAAAATTACCCCAAATTAGAATTGAGTTGCTTCATGGTGTAGAGCTTTGACCTTCTTTGGAGAAATGCTGGGTGATGGATAGATAGAGTACCAATCCTAGAGTAAGATGGATTTAAATTCAAATCCAGCTTTGGACCCTTATTAGCTTTGTGACCTTGGTCAAATCACTTCACCTTGTTTTTCTTAATTCCTCATTTGTAAAATGTGCTACAGAAGAAAATTGTAAACCACTTGCGTATCTTTGCCAAGAAAGTCACAAATGGGGTCACAGAGTGTCAGATCCAATGGAAACAATTCAACAATATGGTAAAGAATCAAGTGTTTTGCTTTCACAAGTGTGAGAAAGGGTATTGCCAGAGTCTCAGAGATGTCCGTGAAAATAAAACATTACAAAAGCCAGAATGTCTGGTTTTTGTGGAACTCCAAGAGAGGTCAACGTTATAGGAAGGAGATTTAGACAAAGGGAAGGATGAATAAAGAAATAACTTTTCAAGGACTGAATGCACCTGCTCAAGGAGGTAGCTGTTCTTTCTCAGTATAATGAGCAGGGTGGGGAAAAGATATGGGGGAAAATGTATCAATTAGATTGTGACCCCAACCAATGATTGGCACAAAGGGGAAGGACTTTCAAAGTGCATTTAAGACCTAGCATTTCTGGAGTGATGGCCCCTTTACCAAAATATTTCTCTTGTTCATATACATTCCCTCTATTCTGATCCCTTCGCACATGTACTTTATCCATATGTGTTGCAATATGTAGATATCCAGGTATAATTTCGAGAAATATCTCCTCTTCTCATTGACATATAGTGTGTTGTGAGAGAGTAAGTTCAAATTTTATAGACTGAATTATTTTCACTGCTATTTTATTATATTCCCTGTTATGGACCAGGGTACTATTGTTGATTAATAAAAGTAAAAATTTGTGTTAATGATCAGGAGCTAAGATTTGGATAGGATTCTGGCCATTTCTCAATTTTCTTGAATCTGGGATAGCTAATAGGAAGGTCCAGAGATTCTTGGGAGGACTGATCTGGGTTTGGCGTCAAGTGATTGAAATATTGGGAGTAAAACAGTGGTAAGGGGTTGGCCAGAACTACATTTACCTGGCTAAGAAATCCTTGTATGGGGCTGAGATCCAGATGAGAGGCCAGGGGATCAGAGGAGAAATGGGGAGGAGGATTTTGGTTCCCTCTCCAGGAATTTCCCCAAAAGTTAAAGCCTACCATGGGGAATGTTGCCAGCAGGAGACCAGTGAGTCTCTTGGTCAGAAGCAGGTAGGCAGGAAGCCAGAATTATTGTGCTATTGTTTGCGTCTGTGTGTGTGTGTGTGTGTGTGTGTGTGTGTGTGTGTGTGTCCCAATCCTGGGGACCTGTGGAGAAAACTGGGAGTACAGCCAAGGAGTTTTGGTAGGGGGAGGAGGAAGTCCTTCTTTAGGGCGTCTCCCTCCCTGCACTTGGCCCCACCGGCACTGAACCAGCAGTAGCAGCTGGTGTATGGATCTGGAGAGAGGGGGAGGATCTTAAAGAGAAAGCTGTGGTTCAGAGAGAGTTTAGGAAAGAACTTTTAAGAGAAATGATTAAGATTGAGAAGTTGTAGAAGGGAAGATTTCTACTCTAACTCTAAATGTGATTTTAGCTGGAGGAGTGCCCCACTTGTGGAGAGAAGGGGTCGGGGCAGGAGATTTCAAGTCCATAACCTTAAAGGAAAAGAGACCCAGCTACAGGTAAGGTGGCATGTGGGTAGGGAAAGGAAGGAAATATAAATACTAGGGGCTGGGAGACGTCTTTATTGAAAGGAAATAACGTTTAATGAATGCCTCTGCTCTGGCAATGATTTTGAAGAAGTCAAAATTGCAGATTTCTTCGCTCATGTAAACTGCAGACAGAGAAACAGGAAACTGGAAAGTATATTGGACTGAGGGATGTTTTCTGCTGAGGGTGTGATATCCTTTTTTTTATGTGATATCCTTTTGTAACTGATGAGAGATTATATTTACAGTTATTTGGTTACATCTTGTAATGTTAAAGCCTGGAATTAACATGTGATCTCTTTGAAGGGGTGATAGTATTAAGAATTATGACCCCTTCTGGGATAGATCTGTGGTTTAATGCTTAATGTGATAATGGAAGGATTGTGTTGTACAATCTAGTGATTCATGTGGTATTCTTACTACTGTTTTGTTGCATTGGAATTAATAACACATGCTAGAGAATTAAAGTCCTGTGATTCAAATGGTTTGAAAGAGCTCTGAAAGCAATGATTTGTATGTTAAGCATGGCTAGTAGTTAAACAAGTTTAAATATAGAAAATTTCCAGTTTCATATATATATACACCTATGTGTGTAAATTTGTATTATTGTGGTTATATATCCAAAACTGTGGCTGTTTTGAAGTGAAAGCAATTTTTTTGGAATACGAGAAAGACAAAATAATAGTGATAATTTGAGATTTTTCTGTGACAATATTGAGCTGAATGCAATGTGAGAATTTAAAATATGATAGGTGATCTCCTGGCCAAAGGAGGTATTTAGTTATTGTATATTACTACTGGATAGAAAGAGGGATCTTTAACCAGGTCGAATCTGATATATCATCTTTATATAGAGATGGAACAGATATGATTTCAGACAAAGGGAAGTGGGTCTGAAGAGCACAGGCCTCAAGTTTGAGGTAGGAGATGAGGCATGTAGAACCAGAAATAGAATTCTTGGTTTTAGCAAGGACCCAGGAAGGGTATTCAGAGCTTAATATAGGGAATTCATTAATTGGGACCCCATTAAGATTATAATTAGGAATGAATTGGACTCCCTTGATGTTCTAATTAGATAAAATTACTGTTTTATTTAAGGCAATGGGGTTAAGTGACTTCCCCAAGGTCACACATCTAGGTGTCTGAAGTATATGAAGTCAGATTTGAACTCAGGTCCTCTTGACTCCAGGGTTGGTGCTCTATCTACTGTGCCACCTAGCTGCCCTAAAATTACTATTTAAGATCATGAGACTTTTAGAATATATTTTCTCTTTTTATGTCTAATGTCAAGATGGTCAGTAAAAAGGAAGTGTTATTGGGTCAATGCATTGGAACTGAAGAAGCCAATGGGCTGAAGATTTCAGAAGACAGGGATAAACAATTGAAGCAGTGGCTTCCTACTGTGACCTGAAGTTGGACCCTTTTGACTTGATTTTCCCAAATGTGACATTTGAATAATGTCCCACCTGATAGAATAAATCTGACCTAAGACATTTCACTACCCACATGACCTTTTCCTGGACAAAGACATTCAAATATTATATCTATTAAGGAAATTTACGTTGGTGCCCTGGATCTTTATAGTAAGCTATTTTAAGCAAACTAGATAATGAAGTTTTAGGTCAATTTGATTTAATTGCCAGATAGGTTAGATGTGTGACTAGAAGGAGGGATTTATGGCCAAGGTGAATTTGATATATCATCATGATATAGCAGTTGTAGATCCTGCTATCAGTTATATGTTTAGATAGGAATTCAGATTCCTTAATTTTTATGTTAGAGGGGATATTTAATTAAGAAGAATGGGAAGTTTTTAGGATAATTACAGTTTCAAGGTGTAGTTTAAGGAAAGGAATGTGAGTCAGATAAGTACATCAGGAAAAGAAAACCTTTGGTATATTTGGGAATATTTTGGGAAGAAAAATCATTTTGTTAATGATATGTGATTCATTATTATAATGAGAGCAAAAAGTTAAGACCGTTTTTCTTTTAAGATCTATGATAAGGGGCAGCTAGGTGGCACAATGGATAAAGCACTGGCCCTGGAGTCAGGAGTACCTAGGTTCAAATCTGGTCTCAGACACTTACTAATTACCTAGCTGTGTGGCCTTGGGCAAGCCACTTAACCCCATTTGCCTTGCAAAAAAAAAAAACAAAACTAAAAAAAAGATCTATGCTAGGGGTGGCTAGGTGGCACAGTGGATAGAGCACCGGCCATGGAGTCAGGAATACCTGGGTTCAAATCCTACCTCAGACACTTAACTTAATAATTACCTAGCCGTGTGGCCTTGGGCAAGCCACTTAACCCCATTGCCTTGAAAAATCTAAAAAAAAAAAAAAGAGATCTATGCTGGGTAAACTTTGTACTGAGATGATTACTAAATGTATATGTTACAAACCTAACTTTATGTGCTAATTCTCATTTAGTACACTCATAGAGTGAAACACTTATGGAAGTTAATTATGTAAAAGTGAAGTATGTATGACAATATGATGGTGAGTAAGGCAAAATATGAATTGTAATAATCTCCAGAATCTTATTGTCTTGTTATGTAAACATGTGTTTTGGCTTGAATAAAATGTTAAACAGCTTCTTTACCAGAAGAGACAGTGTCAACAAGTAACCTGATATGGAAAGGACCTTTTGGTAAAGATTCAGAAGATACAGAGGACATCAGATGAACCCAGGGGAGAAGAGAAGAGAGAGGGAGAGACACTGGATCAATTTATTTCCACCATCTCTTTCCTATGTGTACATTGTTTAGTCAGGGGATCTGCCTCTTTTGATACCTGTAACTTCCCCTAGATTCTGTAAGTGTTCCCTCTGTTATGCCCCTCTCCTTATAGATAAGATACCAACCAAGGGATGAATGTTTTGACAGAAAGGAAGGGGACAGGCAAGGTGAAGATGCACTCCATTGAGAGAAAAGGAGGTCGAAATTATTCAGTAGCATGATTACATCCTACTGTATATCCCATCTAGGGAGAGTCCTATATCTGAGAATATTAGAGAATAGGGTATTATGACAGAAGTCATTTCCCAGTCTTTGTTGTGGCAGTCCTCAGCAGTTGTAGAACTGGCCCTGGGTGCCATTCTCCCCTGAGTACAGCCTAGATTCTTAGTTCCTGAACAGTTGCACTATGGCACAGGATTCTGGTTCAGAGGAAAGAAACACCAGTGGCATATGACTGAGTCAATTCAGGTTGACTATTTTCTATACCAGTTTGCACAGAATATTTTCCTGGGACATAGTGAAGGTCTGTGCACTGAACAATTTACACAGACTCATGTGAGATGCAATGATGGTACCTGGATCCCTTGTAATAGTGCATAAACTAGAAGATTCATTAAGGAAAACTGATTATGTGGACTTGCAAAAATGATATATCCAAGCTTGAGATGGCTTTTTCCAAGAAAAATCATTAATGAACATCATTAGATATGTTAGCTATTCCTGAGGTTGATCTAATGGCACAAATTCAGCATTTATTCTGATGAATTTTGGAGCCAGGGAGATCTATCTAAAGATATTTGTATAAAGACTTGATAGTGGGAGGTGGAACAGTTTTCTTTGGAAGTGTATGATTATATGGCTTATCAAGGAGGGCCCCTTGGAAGTAAAGATGAGCATTATTATCCATTTGTAGCAAACTGGGAACCTCTATTCCTAGAATATAAGTCAGCACTAAAGGGACATTATTGGATTTGGGGGACCACTGCATACCCATCTGCCAAGGGTTGGTCAGGGAGCTGTTATCCAAATTTATGGGTCTACTACCTCGGTACAGGATAAAAGTTAGGGTTATAGCCCCAATTTACATCCTGATAAAATTCTAAGCTGTAGGGGAAACAGTTACCAATCGGGCAACTAGGGCCCTGAACTTCCTGGCTGACTAAGCCATGCAAACAAGAGAGAGAGTTAGTCAACATAAAGTTGCATTAGACAATCTGTTGATTAAAGAAGTATGAATTTGTGGTCAATTGAATATATCAAGTTGTTGCCTAAAGATAAATGACAATAAAAAAGTAGTAAAAGAAATAAGCAGAGATGTCAGAAAGTTGGCACATGCTCCCTTACAAAACTAGAAAATAGGAAGATCCATGCCTGATAATGAGGAAATAAGACCTTGTTAGAAAAGGTCGTTAGTCATGTCACTAACAAGGATTATGATTTGAAGGAGGAATTACTAGGAAGGTACGGAAAGCAAAATTGATAAGAAAAACAATAAGGGGGAAATTGTGGCAAAGAATCAATTGTTTTGCTTTCACAAGGAGAGAAAGGGTATGCCAGAGTCTCACAGATGTCTGTGAGGGTAATACATTACAGAAGCCAGGATGTCTGGTCTTTATGGAAACCCAAGATATGCCAACCTGTTTACAGGAAGGAGAGTTAGACAAAGGGAAAGGTGAATAAAGAAATAACTTCTCAGGAGTTGCATGAGAGTCTGTGTTACTGTCTTTTGCACCTGCTCAAGGCAGCTGTTTTTTTTTTTTTCATTAGTATAATGAGCAGGGCAGCTGCGGGGGTGGGGGGGGGTGGGAATGTATGGGAGCAAATTTATCAATTAGATTGTGACTCCAGCCAATGATTGGTTTAAAGGGGAAGGACTTGCAAAGTGCAGGTAAAACCCAGCATTTCTGCAATTCAGGGCGCCTCTCCCCTTAAGGGAGAGATTAGCTTTTTTTGTTAAGATGTCTTAATGAAAGCTATTTTAATCACTCTTGACTAAATATTTAAGAGTCATTTATACAAGAAAGACTGGATGAGCACTTGCTTGGCTTCATCCAGGAAAAATGTTTTGTTTGTTCATATCCATTGCAGTAGGATGACCTTTAAGGTCCCCTTCACCTCTGAAATGACATGATTATGTTATTTAGGGAAGAGGATGACCAGGTTCCTTTTTTTCCCTATCAGCAGTTGGAAGCTAATGGTTAATAGCACCTTATTGTCATGGTATGAAGACTCTAATCTTTAGGCATCTATGGTTTGGTCAAGTTGTTGTGCTTCTATACAGACACATATGCTATTGAGACAAAATTCCCCTAGGTGGTTTTTCTTTGAGGATGATTAGAGAGAATATGATGAATATTTCCTCCTTCAAATACTTCAGGATTTTTCATGCTAATGATATGTATGATACTACCTCATTAGCATAGGGCTTTCTTAGTAATAGCTAACAATTATTATAGAGTTTAAAATTTGCAAATCACTTTGTCAACATTAATTGTTTTGAGGGAAACAAGAAACCTGTGAAGAATGTATCATAAATGTAATTTCTTTCCATTTCTCAGATGATATAGTTAAAGCTAAAAATGATACATCTGAGCTTGAAGACATCTTTGAAATCTCAGAATCTCATTCTTTTGATGAAAAATGTTAGAGCCTGTGATTTAAAGCAAATTTTCCATGATCATAAAATTCATAGTTGTTAGATCTTGCATTCACATTACTGCCTAATGAATTTGAGCAGATCTCTTTTTTTCAGGGTTCTGTGACTCATAATTTCTCAGTACTTTTATAGTTATTAATTGCACAGAATTTTGTGTGCCAAGGAATAAGTTCAGTGTGTGTAAAATCTAGGCATTTAATAAATGGTTGCTGATTATTTTATTTGTACTTTAGACCTCCATAAAATTTTAACTCCACTCTGGTTTTACCATCACTATTTCTGATAAGGATTGAAGATGTTTCTTCATTACCATTATATATTTAAAATGGCTAAAGCTAATTATTGTTTTCTGAAAACTGATCATTGCAAGATTCTATGATTTTGCTTCTGAGTAATAGATCAATAAAGACAAACTCTGAGACTTCATTAAACTTCCCCAGTTGTTCAAATTTTCATTGGCTATCCTATTAACTTCATCCCTTGTTTTGCAGCTTTTATATTCCTTTCAGAATTCATCAGGGAATTACAACACCACTAAGGCACAAGCATAGAAGAAGAAAAGAGAAGGGAATAAATAACTGACTAAAATGATAATGAACATCATCCCAAGCTTAAATATTGGAACTTGGACAGTCCTTGTTCTTTTCCTGACTCTCCTGTTTCTGTAAGTGAGAATCTCCCTTTTTCAATTTCTCAAGGGATTTAGGACGAGCTGCTTTGCTGTCACAAGAAATTTCACAATATTGTTTTCTAGTTACTTCTCTTCTTTGCATAATTAGCATAAGGACATAATTGTTATTTAGAATTTCTATAACTGAAAATGCTGACCTTTGTTTATATAAATGAATTGACATAGTTTGGTAGAAAAAAGTATCAAGGATAAAAATCATAAACTCCTTGATCAAAGGTTCTTTTGTAATTTTCCAAAAGAAGTGACTGAGGAGATTCTTTTAATTTTGATTAAGGAATTTAAAAGCAAAAAAAAAAAAAACTTCTTAAAGAAACTTGAGTTCATGTCAATTATCTTTTTGTCTTAATACTTTTCCGATTTTGCTCCCTATAAATATTTCCCCCCATAGTTTAGAAGGTATTACTTTATGTCCAAAATTTAAAGTTTATTTGTTAATGTTCATCTTGACCAAAACTCTGAATTCTTATCTATCAGTCAGTTTCTATGGATTCTGTATGACATATTTCTTTATTCTCTTTTTCAAAGGCTTTGAGGTGGCAGCATCATCAATGAGCACTCCTCTATTCTGTTACAACAGATTTTTTTTAACTAATCACTGTCCTGGAAAGGCAGAGACAGGTCACTGACATGAATACATATCAGAGATAGAAGCTTTTCTGTACAAAAAATTCAAGTTGATCAAGTATGTCATGTTCCATTCCAAACTGATGAGACCCATAGTCCTGTATTGAAAGGGAAAAGAGGCAGAATTTCTCAAGCAGAAATTGCAAACACCAAAATGTCAGAATTAGCTGTTTTTATTTATTTTAAGGCTTCTAATGACTTCAATGGCTATCATTTAATTATGGCCCATGGGATGTTCTTAGGTCTTTATCTCCCTAATATGTTGGTTACTTTAACACAAAATGTGACACAGGATACTATTATTAGAGGAAAATTCATGGAACTTCATTAAGTTTTCATTTTTTCTTTTTCTTGTGTCATACTATTTTAGTCAAATTGCAGAGGTTGATAATCTTATGCCCCTAGTGTATTAGAATTTTCAAAATTCCCATCAGTGAATAGAAGGAACTAAAGGTCTAAAATGACCAGTCTAGAACAAATTAAGTTGTTTTTGGACAGGGAGATAATCTAATATCAAAATATAAATAGTCAGTTTCTTTTTTTAGAGCTATCATGAAAGCATGAGCTCACAGGAGTGGGGAAATACAAACATTATATGTCATGGGATCCCTCCTAATTCATGTCAAAATCACATCAACACTCATGATGGTTTAGGAGGCACCTAGTGAGCTAGATTCCTCTTTTGATGTTCACTTACTCTTATGATCTTGATTGAGGATCTTAAATTGCTGAGCCTCAGCTTCCTCATTCATAGAATGAGGGGGTTCTTAAGTGAATTCTGAAGCCTCCTAAAACTCTAGATATATGATTCTTTCATCCTTAGTGTCATATTGGAAATCAGAACTGCCAGTTTGTGTATGGGCATTGCTCGCTGAGGGTAATGATACACTGGAGTGTTTATTGGATAGGATGTGAGATCCAGGAAGGACTTAAGGGATTATTTAGTGCAGTTCCATCATTTTCTCCCTCATTTGACAGATGAGAAACTTGAAGTTAAGACAAGAGAAGTAACCTGTCTAAGAAAACCACACAACAAAATATAATAAAAATATCATATTATGATATAGTATATTTATGGAATCTACTATTTTGAGGCTATAATCAGTAAATTGTTAGGCCAAGCAAAACAAAGAGAAACTATATACCCTTTCTGAAGAAATAATATCAAAATTAAATATGCACATAATGAATTATAAACAAACCAAGTCATTTTAAAAAATGTCAGTAGATTATTATGAAATCAAATATTATTGAATTATGTCTTTCAAATAGCAGTCATAATCTTACCCCTTACTCTAGCATATATTGAATTAGAATCAAGTGAAGTGACATATAAATCAGAAGAAAAGAACATAATATAGTTGTCATTCAAGTCTTACATCAGAGTACCTTTATAGTGTCACCCCTTTTGATTGCTGACAAGTGATCAGTTTATGTCTGAAGTCTTTGTCTTGTCTTTAATATCTTCCTCTCCTTCACTTTACAGATATGGGACTTGGACACACAAGGTCTTTAAGAACCTAGGAATTCCGGGACCAACACCTCTTCCTTTCTTTGGCACTATTCTTTCATATCGCAATGTGAGTTTCTATGAGTTCTCCTTTTCTCTCTTTGGATAGTGAAAAGAACTTTAGCTCTTGGCTCAAGAGTTAGGGACAAATACCAACTCTGATGTTTATTGCCTTTGGGATTTCGGGTAAGTCATTTGTATTCTCCCTAGGCCTCAGTTTCCTCAACTTAATGTCCAGATTTGTGCTTTAAATTTGAAGTCTAGGATCTTCTGATTCTTTGTAAGATCTCAGATTTTTAAAAGATACTTTACACTGCACTTTTCCTTCAGATGGAATGCGTATTCAGGTCTTCTTTTCTTTGGACAGTGGTTTCATTTACAAGTCTTAGGGACTTAATGCTTTATAGTAAATTCTTTCTGAATGCTTGTCAGTGTTATTAATAGTCACTAGATGATTTTAGCCATTTATTCAAAAGAATTTGCCTTTTGAATTCTTTGTACTCAGTGCTCCAGGAGATAATGACTGGACCTGAGATTTAATGGGCATAAGAATTTCCAGGTGAGGTAACTGCTATTATCACCTGACTTTCCTTACAATTTTTAGTCTCAGAGAGTCACCTGAAGTAATTGTTATATATTTTGTCCAGTTCCACACAAGTGGATTGTATGAGAGGTAGAACTTGAACCTGGGAGTGCTTGATTTTGAGGCTAGTTTTGAAAGTTCTTTGTACCTTTCTACTGACTATATAAAATCAGAAGATTTGTCATGTACTGAAAACAAAGATGGAATAGATTGATGGATCAATGACTTTAATAGGTGACACAACCCCTCATCTTTTCTGAGCTTTGCTTAACTATATTATTAGCTTGTGGGGAGAATTAAATGAGACATACAAACTCATGAAGTAGATATGAAATAGCTTTAGAAAATTTACTATCAACAGTAAATAAAAATTCTCAAAGGATGTAATCATCATTATATTAACAATTATCATTAATGAATATTTCCTAATCTATTTTGAGTGATACACTCTACTAAATCAAGGATTCTTAACATGGGAAATATAATTTTTAATAACTATTTTAGTAAAATTGGTTGTTTTGTGATGTTATGTGTTTTATGTATTCAGAAAGGTTCCATAGGTCTTTTCAGATATAAAAAGATCTAATGACACTTAAAATATTAAGAACTTGTAAAAAATCCATAGTGGATGAGGATCCTATTATCCAGGACAGAGAATGACATGTGCTGAGAAAATTGCAATATAAATGAGAATATAGTAAGAGCATAAATGTGTAGGGTGTATTAATCCATCAATCATAAACCCTTTAATTAAGTTCCTACTATGTCCTAGGTACTGCATTGAAAATACAGTGAATAAAATAATCACTACTTTAAGCATACTTTCATAATATAATAAAAAGATATTAGAGTTAAAATCAAGAGAGCAAGGATGTTGGAGAAATTTATGTTGAAGAGATCAGGAAAGGAAGAGATGTTGAAGAGATCAGGAAATAGGTACATTTGAATTGGACCAGATCCTCCAAGCAAGCAGAGAGCACAGCAATTATTTTATATTTAATTTCATAATTTAAGGCATTTATCATTATTCATTATTTTTCTTTAGTATTTTATTTTTGCCCAGTTACATGTAAAAACAAATTTTAGCACTCAATTTTAATACTTTGACTTCCACATTCTTTCTCTTCCTCCCTCCTTACCACTGAACCCCAAACTGAGAAGGCAAGCAATTAAATATAGATTTTATATGTGTAGTAATGCAAAACATTTCCATGATAGTCATGTTGTTAAAGAAAATATAGACCAAAAAAATTCCTCAAGGAAAAGAAAGCAAAAGAGAGGCAGTGAAGTGGGGCATTGGATAGAACACTGGCTTAGGAGTCAGGAGGACATGAGTTCAAATCAGGCTGAAGACACTAAAGACTTACTTAGCTGTGTGACCTTGGGCAAGTCACTCTCCCCCATTGCCTTGCAAAAAAAAAGAAAACCAAAAAATGTGATTCAATTTGTATTCAGAAACCATCAGTTCTTTCTCCAGGGATGGATAGCATTTTTCACTTTAAGTCCTTCAGAGTAGTCTTGGATCATTATATTGCTGTAAGTAGTTTAGTTTTAGCTATAACTGAGGAATATCTTACAATATTGCTGTTACTGTGTCCATAAAAATTTTCAGCTTGCATCAGTTCATGTAAGTCCAAAGTTTACTGAGAGCATCCTGCTCATCATTTCTTAGAATAGTATTTCATCATGACAACATATGACAGTTAATTCAGCCATTCCCCAGTTGGCAGACATCCCCTCAATTTCCAAATCTTTGCCATCAGAAAAGACCTACAATAAATATTTTTGTACATATAGGTCCTTTGCCTATTTGAGTTTTTAATCTCATTTGAGATACAGACCTAAGGGTGGTGTTGCTAGGTCAAAAACAATGATTGATTTTTTTTTTTAGTCACTAATTCCAAATTTCTATATGGAATGATTTAGTTCACAGTTCCACCAACAGTACATTTATTTCTCATTTTTCCCACATCCCCTACAACATTTGTGATTTTTCTTTCCTGTCTTAATAGACAATCCAATAGACATGAAGTAGTACCTTGGAATTGTTTTAATTTGCATTTCTCTAATCAATAGTGAGAGCATTTTATCTATATCTAAATATAACTTTGATTATTTCATCTGAAAACTTTTGATAATTTATCAATTGGGAAATAGCTCTTATTGTTATAAATTTTATTATTTTCCTTCTTTGTTTGATAAATGAGACCCTTATCAAAGAAATTTGTTTCAAATTTTTTCATTT
Organism: Macrotis lagotis; assembly: GCF_037893015.1. Classification (NCBI taxonomy): domain Eukaryota; kingdom Metazoa; phylum Chordata; class Mammalia; order Peramelemorphia; family Peramelidae; genus Macrotis; species Macrotis lagotis. Next base: position 139,867,151 of record NC_133666.1, on the reverse strand, counting down.
ACCATTGCTAACCTCTCTGATATGCTCTACCTTTTTTCAAAGCAAAAGCAAAATAGATTTAATTAAAAGGGATGATCATTTTGCTAGAAGATAACATAGATAATAAAGTAATATCAATATTAAATATATATGCACCAAATCATATAGTATCCACATAAATGAATTTTCCTACAATTACCTACCCTCCACTCTCACATTCCCTATCCCCATATATCCATCAGTGAGACCACTGGATTGGTCACCACTGTGTAATCGCCGAGTTCCAGAGATAGTCACTGAAAAACTCCTTAGAGTTCAGGGTGTTTTTGAAATAGATAGACTGGGCAATGGTGAGATGATGATGAATGCCTTTGATTTTCATTGATTCACATTCATAATCCCATTCTATTTGACTGACTCAAAGATAAAATTTAGATATGTACGTTGCTGGAGGGATCTCAGTTGTTGAAGATCCTTCTGTTTTTCTGAGGTCTTGGTCCATTTCCTTCTGTTCTTCCAGTTCTTTTGTCAACAGATGTAGATCAGCCTTTAGATTGGCATCTTTCTCACTGTCCTGCAGCTCAGATTCAATTTTGTGTAACTTGGATTCAACACGTTGTGCTGTTTCATCTTCATCAATAAGTTTTTGAATCACATCTTCCTCCACAGAAAGGATCTCTGTGAGGAGCAGATGGGTGGTCTTTTTTTTTTGTGTCCATCAGGTTCTTGATCATCTGGTCCTACCACTCTAGGAGTCACTGCAACTGCACCCTGGTCCAGTTGGGATTGAGCAGACCAAACAATCATTGGCTCACCTCCTCCACCTCCTGAAATACTGCCATGGCCAGGGCAGGACCCCCTACTTTCTTACCCCTTTCCCTTTCTACTTTTCTGAGTGTGTTATCCTTCTTTGAGTCAATTCTGATTAGAATAAAGTTTACTCAGTATCTCTCAACTGCCTCCTCTTTCTATCCACTGCAAAAGTTTTTTTCTTGTCTCTTATATATGACGTAATTTACCCCATTCTACCTCTATTTTTTCCCAGTACATTTCTCTCTCATACTTAATTTAATTTTTTATAAATATCTTATTCATGTGTGCCCTCTGCTTATATGAATATTCCTTATAACTATCCTAATAAGAGATTTCTTAAGAATTATAAGTATCATCTTCCCATTTAGAAATTTTTAACATTTTTAAATTTAAATTTTAAATTTAAATTTTTAAATTTTACCCGCATTAAGTCCATTAAGCTTTCCCTTTCCTGTTTGCCTTTTAATTTGCAGAGTGGATATAAGATTTTGACTTATACTTGAAGATTGAAATTCCTATTCAACTCTTGTCTTTTCATTAGGAAAATTTGAAAGTCCCCTAATTCATTGAATAGGTATTTTTTCCCTTGAACATTTATGCTCAGTTTTTCTTTGGAGTTGAATTTTGGTTGTAATCCAAGATTTTTTTGCCTTCCAGATGATCATATTCCAAGTCTTCCAACTTTTAATGTAAAAGTAAATCTTGTGTTATCCTGACTGTGGCTCAATAATTCACTTGTTTCTTTCTGGCTATTTATATTTTCTCCTTGACCTGGGAGGTCTGGAATTTGACCATGATATTACTGAGACTTTTACTTTTGAAATCTCTTTCTGTAGATTCTTTCAGTTTCTATTTACCTTCTTGTTCTAGAATACCAGGAAACTTTTCCTTGATAATTTCTTGAAACATGATGTCTGGGCTCTATTTTTGTTCATGGCTTTCATGAATTTTATCTCATGAATCTATTTCCTAGGTCATTTGTTTTTCTAATGAGATAATTCATATTATCTCCCATTTATTCATTCTTCGGTTTGTTTTGTTAATTGATTTCTCATAAAGTCATTAGTTTCCATTTGCATGATTTTAATTTTTAATGAATGATTTTCTTCAGTATGCTTTTTGTAATTCCTTTTTCATTTGGTCTATTCTGCTTTACAGGGCATTCTTTTCCTCATTGATATTTTTGTACCTCGTTTTTAATTCTAGTTTTTTAAGGTGTTATTTTCTTCATCATTTTTTTGTTTCTCCTTTACCATACTGTTAACTTACTTTTTCCATGATTTTATTACCTCACTCTCATCCCTTTTCTTAATTTTTTGTTTATATGTCTAAATACTTCCATAACCTGAGACCAATTCATAATTTTTCTGGAGACTTTGGAGGTAGGAGCTTTGAAATAGTTATCTTTTTTCTGAGTATGTATGTTCCTCTTCCTTGTTACACAGTAACTTTCTATGTTCATATTCTTTTCCATTGCTTGCTCTTTTCTCCAGTCTATTAATTTTTAGCTCTTTGTTACAGTAGGTTTCTGCTTCTAGGATGAAGAGTGCAGGGTTTGTGCAATAGTTTTCAAAGCTATTTCTAGGGACCTGTAAGTTCTTAGTTCTTACAAGGTGGTATGACCTAAGGAGAGGTGTGTTTACTACTCTCCTGGTCTGTGCTCTGAGAGTGACCATAAATACTCGTTTCTGCCCTGTGAAGAGGGTCCTTGATCCATTATGGCTGCAAATTCTGGTATGCTAGTGTTCCTCTTCACTTTGAGACTGTCACCTGGGACCTGGAGCAGAGTATGGACAAAGTAAAAGAGTTTTACAATTAGTGCTAGTAAAAAGATCCCTATAATCCAATCAGTTGTTCAACTCCCTTATTGACTATGGAATAGTAGCTGCTACAGCTGATTGGCTCCAAATTCCTGTACCTAGTTTGCTAGCAACCTTTTTGGTGCTAGACTCTACTCTCCCCTTTCACCCTGGAGCAACAGATTGTCTTGCTAATTTAAATTGTCTTAGCCTGGAAAACTGTTTTATTCTATCTTTTTATGGGTTATACCATTCTAGAATTTATAAAGAGTTATAATTTAAAAGTATTTTCAGGGCATTGGAGGGTTTGGGTTCGGGTTACCTTTATTCTACTATCTTGACTCCATCCTCAACATTATTTATTATTAGGAATTCATGAAAATATTTTATTTAAATTTTTGTAGGGTTTTGCTGCTTTTGACCTGGCTTGTTTTAAAAAATATGGGAAAACCTGGGGGTAAGTAATCTTTCCATTTTCCCTACATATTTCTATCATCAGCCACACATAGCTCTCCATCTCAACTCAAATATAACTGTGTAGTTAGAGGAATTAGAGATCTATTTAATACCACAGAATTGTAATTCAGGATCATCATAACGGGCACCTAATATTATATTATATTATTCTAGGTTTTGGAATTTGGACATACCCCTCTTTGATTTCAGTGCTATGATAACATGAATGTTGAAGAAATAAGGAAACTTTGTTTTAATGTCTACCAGGTGTAGACTTGCTTAGCAAGATACAAATTGAGATACAGACAGAACTGAAAATGAGTTCCAGCCTTCAAGAAGCTTCCACCCTATTGAATGATTTGGCATGTAAAAACTATAAGAATTGACAAGAGATGATCACAAAATAATAACATGTAGGGATATGAGGGTAATCATTATTTATTTTAGTATTTTTTTTATTTCTGCACTGCAGTGGGGTTAAGTGACTTTCCCAAGGTCACACAGCTAGGTAATTATTAAGTAGCTGAGGTCACATTTAAACTCAGGTTCTCTTGACTCCAGGGCAGGTACTCTATCCACTGCATCACCTAGCTGCCCCTTTTTTAGCAGTAATTTTACTTCCTAAGGTGTTGCCTCACTTTCTTTAATTTATTATTTAAAACTTTATTAAATCTGATCCATGAATGTGGACCCAATGAATTTATGAGAATTCATACTTAATAAATAAATAAGTAAATAATGAGTATGAAGAATTAAGCAAGTGATGTATTTTTAGAAATGTTTGAAATTTTATGTGATATGCTTATATCTATGCAACTTCAAAGTACATGATATCACATTAACCTTAATTTCTATGAATAATCTATGTTATATTGATTAACATTAATGTAGTATCTGATACCTTGTCAATCTAGACACTCCTATAAGCTATTCCAGATTGAAGAGAATTAAGAAGAGGGTCAAAATCCTGTTCAAATCTTAGCTCTTGAGCACTAACACAAATTTTTACTTTTATTAATTAGCTATAGGACACTGGTCCATAACAGGGAATATAACTAAGTAGTAGTGAAACTTATTCAACAACAGAACATGATCTCTATAAACTTTGAGCTCATACTCTCCTAACACACAAAAAAATCAGTGAGAAAAGGAGATCTTTCTAGAAATAATGTCTGGACATCTACATGTTGGTATACATATGGGTGAAGTACATGTGTGAAGGAATAAGTATACATCTGTATCTGTATACGTATATATATGTATATGTGTTTATATATGTATGTATACCATATGAGTACCAATGCGCTTTGCTGATGTTATTGTGCTATTCCATTAGCTTTTATTCCTACCAATCATCTTCCACCACAGTTTTTCTTCTTGTGTTGCATCTTAGCTGCTTTGGGATACCAAGATTCTAATTTCTATCTTACAATCTTAGGAGGGTCATCTATTGATTGGTTCTGGAAAAGTATGCCATGATAATATACCTCTTATATTGTCTTCATAGTCATGGTCAACTATTCCTCAATATTTAGGTGCAAGTACCCACAATGCTTCATCCTGAATACTTGTCCTTACTGTATTTACTCCTATTATTTTTAAGGCAATTTTCCATCACCTATTGCTTCTATCCTTCAAGGAATCCACACCCTCTTATCTTCCAATTTTCCTACACATCTGTAAACTTTTCAACTAACTTGATTCCTAATTTTTTGCTGTAATAGAAACCTGAATCTCTCCTAAACATTCCATATCCCCTAAAATGCTTTCTGCTCTTTCTCCTATTCCCTCCATCTTCTACTTATGGGTTTGGGTGATGAAGAAGGTATATTCTTTAATCATCGCTGTAGTTTCTAGATCATTCTTCTTTCACTGTCTCCCAAATACTTTGCCCTTTTTTATTTGCTCAGCTCCAAATAAATTTCCCATCTTTTTCAATGACCATGGTTCAGAGTTCACTATCTTCTTCTCAACTCACCCTTTACACTTGGCTACAAAATAATATTTCAATTTATATCCTGTCCATGAGACTCCTCAACTTCTAATATTTCAAAGAGTTTCTTTTTCTACATTCAGGCATCATGTTAACATTTTTGAACTAATAATCTCATCAGGATCAAAAATCAAGAATTGAAATTACACAATTTAATCACCAAATCATTTCCTTTTGCCTATCCCACCCACTCCCCCTAAATCTCATGTTCTCATTCTTACTGTACATGGCGGTTCTTGACCAATTGCTACTTTTCTGTGCTGCACCCCCCATTGGCCTTTATTTGTCACAATGCTTGGATTTGTTCCTATTGTTTTCTATTTTAATGCTTTACTACCACCACTTTTGGTATCCCTCAAATTCTTTTCTTTTACCAATCCCAATTGCATATCCTCATTCTACAAATCCAAAGCTTGCAAATTCCAAGAACAGATTTCTCTACTTATATTACAATACAAAAATCCCATTTGTAGAGAAATTGGGTCAGTTTCACCCAATTCAAATTCATGGCACACACTTTTAGCTGAGAACCTAGGTGACACCATGGGTACAGAATTAGGCTTGGAATCAGGAAGAGCTGAAGTTCAATTTGTCCTCATCAACTAACTGTGTGATACTGGGCAGGTTACTTAAACCTGTTTGCTTCAGTTTCTTCATCTGTAAAATGAACTGAAGAAGGAAATGGAAAGCCCCTTCAGTATATTTTCCAAGGAAATCCCAAAGAGGATTGTGATCATTTGCACATGATTGAAGTCACTGAATAACAATATTGTAATAAATTTTTACTTATTTTGCTAGGTATTTTCCTATTTGATTTTAGTCTGTTAATGATAAGTCTTAAAGCTGCTTTCAGATCCCCAATGAGTTTGAAATATCTATACCATGTTTTTTTTCTCTTTTCAATTATTTTTCCCTCTTATCTAAGATTTATTCAATTTCCTGTAATTTTTTTTTAGGTTTTTGCAAGGCAACTAGGGTTAAGTGGCTTGCCCAAGGCCACACAGCTGGGTAATTATTAAGTGTCTGAGACCAAATTTGAATGCAGGTACTCCTGACTCCAAGGTCAGTGCTTTATCCACTACGCCACCTAGCTGCCCCTAATTTCCTGTAATTTTCAATTCCATCTCTACATCATCTCTAAAATCTCTTTTATATTCATACTGTCACCACTTCTAACTCTAATATAATTTGTTATTACTACTCTTAAACTATTGCTGTGGCCTCCTGACAGGATTCTTTATGCCTCAACTCTCCTTTCTGGTTGGTCCATTTAAAATATTTTTTTTATTTTTAAAAACTTATATTTAAGATTCCTTTAAGAAAATGGAGTTTGATGCACTTGCCTCCACTCTGGTTTCTACTTCACCTGTGGAGAGGTCTAATAATTTGATATCACTCATATATGTAGTCATGCAAAACCAGTTTCCATATTGGCATGTTTCCAAAAAATTCCAAGAAAAATCAAGAAGCCACAAAGGAATACATTTCTTCAGTTCTCTCTTTGGGTGTGGATGGCATTTTGCATCCTGAAAGGATCCTTTGGAATTTTTTTTAGACTCTTTGCTCCCTTCTTACTGCAGTTATCATAATAATACTTCTTGTACATAAATCTGTTTATATTCACACTAATACACAAAAGTCCTCCATGGCTCCCAATTACCTTCTAAGTAAAATTTAAAAATGATTGCTTGGGGGCAGCTAGGTGGCGTAGTGGATAAAGCATTGGCCCTGGAGTCAGGAATACCTGGGTTCAAATCCGGTCTCAGACACTTAATAATTACCTAGCTGTGTGGCCTTGCGCAAGCCACTTAAACCTGTTTGCCTTGCAAAAAAAACCTAAAAATAAATGAGTGCTTGATAGTCAGAACTCTCCTAGAATATTAGCACCTTATCTTCCCAGGCTTATTTCCTATTACTTCATATTATTTCCTATTACTTCCTATTACTTCCCTCTGTAACTGATTGATCCTGGCTCCCAAATACATTTGCCACTCTGTGACTTCTCAGGCTATTTTCCCTCCTTTCTTCCTTTTCCTATTGAGTACTGACCATTCTTTAAGATCAGTTCAAATGTTACTTTCTGAATGAAACCATTCCCTTTTTCCCATCATACATCACAACAACAATGAAATATCTTAATTTTTTAATGTACTTTATCCATATTATCTTAGTTGATCCCCCAACAAATCTTTAAGATTGGTGCAACTGTTATCTTCATTTTGCTAATGAGGAAACTGAATTGAGAGAGATTACTGATTTGCATGGGGTCACAGAACTAGGAAGAGTCTGAAGCAGGATTGTTACTTAAGCATGCACTAAATATTTCATAAATATTTTCTGATGAGTTTTATTTTAGATTTTTGGTTCAGTTCCACATCTCAAATTAAAGACAAATTAAGGCAGTAATGAACGCGTGGCCATAAATTTATAGTTTCCACTGGCAAATTCTGTTTCCAACAATGTAACTTGGTGACTAGTGTAATTTGTTCCATTTTGCGGTCTAGGATTTTTGATGGTAGACAACCTCTGTTGGCTGTCATGGATCCAGAGATTATCAAATCAGTGCTGGTAAAAGAGTGCTATACCATCTTCACTAATCATCGAGTAAGTGACAGTGGAAAAGTGTTTCTGGAAGTCATGTAGAAAATATGTGAGAAGTGTTAAGGATCACACAGTTTTTAGACCACCTCTAAAATATTAATTTCATTATTGATATTCTTTCAGAAAAGAGGGAAGGCAAGTAGCCTAGCTGAAGGCAAAGTAGCTTGAGCTGGAAAAAGAAACAGCTTTTATTGGGTGATTTGGACCCCATCATTTTGGGGCTTGAAATCATGGGAGTGGCAATTACTCCCCAACAATTAGACTTACATATATTGTAGCACTAGGATCATTATTAAAGGGAAAAATCACTGTGGATATTAGGTCTACTTCACTCATCTGTACAGGCAATAACTATTCATCAATTGCTTCCAACAGCCAGATGGTCATGTGAAACATATTCTTAAATGTTCCTCTAAGTTTTTTGCTTTTGACCAGGCATTTCCAGTTATTATCCTGGGGAAAAAATTCTATGGAGGAGGTGCAGGGCATCCCCATCAAATGTCAAACATTTACTTCGCATGCAACAGGCCAGTCAAAATAACTGGAAAGTGTAATAGAAACATGATTCTGGTTTCATCACTTAATACAAGAATAGTCTTGTCTTTTACATATTTCTCCCAGAATTTGGGTTTATCAGGAATTTTGGAGAGTGCTGTCTCACTTGCTGAAGATGACCAATGGAAGAGAATTCGAACAGTGTTGTCTCCAACATTTACAAGTGGAAAACTCAAGGAGGTAAAGCAATGAACATTGATCAGATTCTAGAAGACTGAGTCTAGGAGAGATCAAAAAAATGAGTTTCAGTGATTTTCTGCCAACAATTTTGAGCATCCTATAAGAGAATATTTTGTTTCCTATGTTTTTGTGACTGAATGGAGATGACACTCTAGATTTAGAAAATCTGATCTCCAAACTCACCTCTGATGTCTATTACCTGACTGAGCATTTGCAAGTCACTTAAGCATTCTGGCTGCAGTTTCTTTATCTTTAAAATGATTTATTTAGACTACATGTCCTAGAAAGCCTTTTCTTTCGATTGTAGTATGATTCTTTTTAAAAAAGATTATTATTGTTTTTTGAATTTTACAATTTCCCCCCCAATTTCACTTTCCTCCTCTCATCCCCACAGGAGGCAGTCTGATAGTGTTTACATTGTTTCCATATTATACATTGATCAAAATTGAGTGTATTGGGAGAGAAATGATCTCCTTAAGGAAAAAAAATACAATATAAGAGATAGCAAAATTAAATAATAGATAAATTTTTTAAAAAAATTAAAGATAGAGTCTTTGGCTTTTGTTTAAACTCTACAATTCTTTCTTTGGATAAAGATGGTATTCTCTATCACAGATAGCCTAACATTGTCCCTGATTGTTGCACTGAGGAAATGAGTAAGCTCATTAAGACTGATCATCAGCTCCTTAAGTAGTATGATTTTTGACATCCTAATAGAGAGAAAGCAATTTATGAAATACCATCGTGCTTTTTTATGGTTTGGGAAGACTGTTTTGTTTGGGAACTAATTTTTCCATATGTAATTATTGTCATTTGGCATTTAGATGTTTCCCATCATCAAGCGATATGGAGATGTTTTAGTGAAGAATCTGCAGCAGGATACAGAGAAAATCAAGTCTGTAACTTTGAAAGAGTAAGTATGGGGCCACAAGTGGAGAAATCTGAGGAGAAATAGGAAATCTTGGTTGCCTAAACCTTTCTCCTGCCATTTCCCCCAGAAATGGGAGCACCTACTTTTAGAGTTATTCTCTTGATTTTTTTTTAACAAAGTAAGTGAAAGGACAACATAGTTAAATCTAGCCCTCTGAGGTTAAATACCTTGAACAGCTATTGAAAAAGTGATAACTCTACTTTAGCTTCTTTTTTTCTTTATTCATTTATTCTGAACTCTCTATTCTAGCTTTGAAAATTATCATACAATTAAACCTTTAAAAAATTTTTAAAAGTTTCTCCAAAATTTCTACTGATTTTTTGTTTGCTTTCATGAAAGCATTTTAAATCCTTTTCTTGATTTCTTCCTTTATATCTTCCAAAAATTGTATTTGAATTTGTGCCCAAGTTGTATTTTCCTTTGAGGCACAGCTTGTAGATTTTTTGGGGGGCAGTTCTTTACTTCTGAGTATGTGTTTTGAGTGTCTCTTCATCAAAATAGCTTTTCATAATGGGATTCTTTTTGTTTCTTTTTTAATTTTTTTCAACTTCCTGACTTCATAATTTCTGTTAGGCCCAGATTCAACATACTTCTTGAGGAAATAGCTACTTTGGATCTCTTGCAGCTTTCTTGCGTTATTGGTTATTTTGTTAATCCAGGCTCCAAAGGTCTGGCTTCAAAGAAACTTAGGCTGGAAACTTCTACGCTTTGCATGCTCTAAATCACTGGTGGGGAACATCCTGCCCAGGGGTCATATGAGGACAAAATCATTTGGTCTAGTGCTGCCCCAAGAACTACAAATGGAATTCAAAATTCAATAAATCCAATCACTTTTAAGGGATGAATTAATTAAATGTTTGGTCATATATAGTAGACAAATGTTGCTGTAAATATCCAAATAGCCTTTGGCAGAAAAAAAAGGTTCCCCACCCCATTCTATGTGGTCATTTTCAGGTCAAAGTCTGATTATTCCTTTGTTCCTTCCCTATCACCAGTAAGGTCTGAGCTTTATAGGCTCCTGACTTGTATTTTGTTTGATTGGAACTATAGGCTTCACTTCAGTCTGAGATTCCACTCATGATTATTCCTCACACACATTGGTCTAAAAGCTACAGCATTGAACTTTGTTGTTGCTTGCTTCTGAACTTTTCTCTTGTTAAACAAGTGATAAATGCCTGTGATTGATTCTCACAGCTGGGTCCTGTCCCCTTCCATAGTCCACGTTGCATCTGTGACTTAGAAAAGTGTCAGAAGTGATAACCTCCAGTTGGCAACTGTTCCTGTACCTTACATAGGTTCACAGTGTTTCAGTATTTGTTTAGAACTTTTTATTTCCTTTGGGCAAAGTCTCTTGTTGCTGGAATGTTCCATAGGGCTATTTTCTGCCCAGTATCCAAAGACCTTATGTATGTTTTGGAAGGAGCTCTCTGTGTGATTCCTGCTTCTCTTCCTTTAACTCCATTTTCATTACTGCTTTCTTAAATTTCAAAAAGATCACTTCCTGCTAATTTTAATTCTTGTTGACCTGATACTGGTGATGATCATTTATTTTTTCTGCAGGAACTTTATGATCCGTGTTTGAGATTCTATTCTTTTTGGTCTTCCTCCTAATTATCTGACCAGTCTTTCTCTTTCTGCTTTGCTGAATGTCCATCCATGTACTACCTAGTAATTGCAGCTTAATCTGTCAAGAATAATTTGTTGCTATTTAATTTATTAAGGAAAAAACATTAAGGGGCAGCTAAGTGGTACAGTGGATAAAGCACCGGCCCTGGAGTCAGGAGTACCTGAGTTCAAATCCGGACTCATACACTTAATAATTACCTAACTGTGTGGCCTTGGGCAAGCCGCTTAACCCAATTGCCTTGCAAAAAAATAAAAAACCTAAAGAAGAAGAAGAAGAAGAAGAAGAAGAAGAAGAAGAAGAAGAAGAAGAAGAAGAAGAAGAAGAAGAAGAAGAAGAAGAAGAAGAAGAAGAAGAAAACATTAAGCAGATATCCCATTCAAAATAATTCTAGAATACTTAGGAGTACAACTACCAAGCCAAACCAATGACCATAAGAACAAAACTATTTACAAAGTTTTCTACAATTAAAATAAGAATTAAATAAGTGAAGAAATATTAGTTTTCCTGTGTACACTGGGCCATTATAATAAAAATGACAATTTTATATGAATTAATCTGTATACAAAGTCATTCCAATTAAAATACTAAAATAGTTTGCTGAGTTAGAAAATAATAAGAAAATTAATCTGGAAGAACATAAATTCAAAAATATCAAATAAACTAATAGAACATTTAAAAGAACACGTTTAGTAGTATTGTCTTTAAAATATTAGAAGGTGGTAATGATCAAAACTGCCTCTTACTGGCTAAGAAACAGAAAGGTAGATCAATGGAACAGAGTAGTAGACCTGAAATTTACAAAAGGAAATAAATATAGTAACCTTGTATTAGCTGAATGTAAAGAATTAAAATTTTACAATAAGAATGCATTATTTGGTAACAATTGTAGGGTAAATTGGAAAAGTGTATGGTAAAAATTGGGCTTAGATCAATATCTTATACTATCTACCAATATATGATAAAAATGGATGAACAACCTATATATAAATAGATATTAAAAAATTCAAAGAATTTACATCATATTACTTATTAAACATGAATAAGTGAATAATTTATGAAGAAACAAGAAGTAGGTAGCAGAACAGTATCCATTAAAAATGAATAATTTAGGATACACTAATTTAGAAAAGTTTTTTTAATACAAATGAAACACATGGAGCCAAGATCAGAAGGAAAGTAAAAATTGTGCAAATATTTTATAGACAATTTCTCGGATAAAGTTCTCATATCTCAAATATATAAGAATATGAGACATTCTTAAATTGATAACTGATCAAAGGGTATAAACACACAATTTTATCATAAAGGAACCAAAACAACTTATGGTCATACGTTCTAAATCATTTTTAGTGTCTTTTTTAAATTGTCTTTTATTTAAAATTTCAATATCCTCAGTTTCTTCAATAGATATTTGATTTTGAATCATCTCATAATAATGATCATTGCACATCATTTACCTCCTGCTTATCAGTGTCCTTCTCCAAATTGGATTGCCAGATCTTTGGACACAATGCTATAGGCATGGTCTGACCAGGGACGTACACTGGGTCTATTATCTCCCTCATTCAGGATAATATTCCTTTCCTGTACTCTAAAGACCAACTAATTTTCTAGATTATTATTTATTAGAAAAATGCAAATTAAAACAACTTTGAGATATCATTTTTCACATATCAAATTAGGTAAAATTTTGGACAAGGAAAGTGACAAATGTTGGAAGGGTGTAGAAAAATTGGGATGCTAATTCATCATTGGTGAACTTGTGAACTGATCCGGTCATTTTCAGAACAAACGGGAAATATGCCCAAAGAGTTATTAAATTCCTTTAGAGTTTGGTTAGAAATTCCACTGCCAAAGATGATTACAAAGATGATTAGGGAAAAAGGAAAAGAATCTATATGTACTAAAATGTTTATAGCAGCTTTTTTTGTGGTACCAAAATTGCAGAAATGTCCATCAATTAGGAATTGACTGAACAAGATGTCACATGATTGTGAGAGAATACCATTGTGCTAAAAGAAATTATGAACTCAACGCTCTTTGAAAAGCATAGACTTGCATGAAATAATGGAATAAAATGATCATTGTATATAGTAATATTGTTTCAAGAACAAGTTTGAGTGACTAAATAATTTTAACTCGTAAATATCTAAAATAACAACAAAGGATGATTTCTCTTTCAGAGAAAGAACTGATAAATAGTAGTAGGCTTAGAATGATTTTACATGTGCATGCACATACAAGCACACAAACATGCAAACATACAAAATTGTGTTTTATGGTAGCCACCTCTAAGGTGGGGGGAGGAAAATAAAGGAAAAGATAAATTTAAAAGATAACTATAATAGATTTACAAGGAATAGTATGTTGTACTTAACAGATTTGCATTTTCATATGAAAGTAGCTTTTTATTACATTATATAATGGACATGCTTGTTTTATTTCAAAAACTAAAAATAAAATAAATTAAAAAGCAAAGAAAAACAGGAAAATAAGAGTGGTTATGATAATGGAACTAATCTGAGGAAGACAGAAAATATGTATACTTCTATATGTATAGAATCTTTAATTAAATCTAAGGTCCTTGAGGTCAGAGAATGTATTTGTATTTTCTTCCTATCTCCAGGGCCTAGAATAGTACTTGGGCACAAAGCATGCATTAAGTAAATGATAGTTTATTAATTTGAAAGTAGACAGTATTCATACTATGGGGAAGAAAATGCACCCCTGGTTAAATGAAGGAAACAACTTTTTTTCTAACAGTTTAGGAAAACAAAATGATAATACCAATCAGAAATGCTTTGTATTTTATACCATGAATGGACAAACCAACATATATTCATTTATTTTCTCAACCATTTATAAAAATGCTTTTTGTACTTTTAGGTAGTTTATGAAGAGAATCAACACTCTTTTTTGAAAATTTATCACCTAGTACATACTACTGACGATTTTCAACTATGGTTCATAAAGCCTGTTGATTTGAAAATTAAGCATTGTTGGCAAATCTAAACAGAGCACATTAAAGTGTAATTAAGAAATATGTAATAAAACAAGAAACACAATAGAGCACAGATAATATTAATATGTGTTTTTCTAATTTCAATGTAAGGTCTACAGATATCCTTAGGAATGTTTTAATGACCCAACTTTCTATTGAGTTTGACTTCATTGGTTTACAGTCTCACTTCATCTTTTTGTTTGGAGATAAAAATCTCTCTTCTGAGTCTTTTTTTTCTGTTTTCTCTCCTCAGAATTTTTGGGGCCTACAGCATGGATGTGATAGTTAGCACTTCTTTTGGTATCCATGTAGATTCCTTGAATAACAAGAATGATCCCTTTGTCAGAGAAATCCAGAAGTTCCTTAAATTCAATTTTCTGGATCCAGTCCTACTTACAATAAGTAAGTTGATTCTTCTTTACAGAATTGAATAATTAAAAATTTGTGCCATTCCTATTGCATCAAAGCTTTAGACATGGCCAGAAATCTCAGGAATTCTGAAAATTCAATGATTTAATTGCTATTAAAGGAGGAAGGCAACACTTTTAGCATATGATTGACCTAAATCCTCAAGGGAAATACTTGCTGATTAGGTTAGCCATTTTCGAAGAAGACCATGACATCAGGGAGGTTATGCTATGACAAGTACATGAATTGGATTTGAGTGAGAGGGTGTTGTGCTAAGTCACCAGCCTCATTTTCTCCTCCAGAGCCATCTGGGTCCAGTGGCCAGGTATGAATCAGGATAAGTCAAGATGTCCTTGGATGTGAGGTTGTCAGATTTGCATAACTTGCCCAAGGTTACACAGCTAAGTGTCAGGGTCAGCCATTTACCATTTAATCTACTTACCACTTACACTGGGTCTATCATTTCTTTCATTCTGGAAAATATTCCTTTCTTCCTGTACTCTAAAATCCCATTAAGTTTCTAAATTATTATTTATTAGAAAAATGCAAATTAAAATAACTTTGAGATAACATTTTACACATATCAAATTTTTTGAAGAGTAGAGTGACAAATGTTGGAGAAATGTGGAAACATTGGGACACTAATTCATCATTGGTAGAACTGTGAACTGATCCAGTGTTGGAGACAAATTTCCTGCTAGTGCTGGGATGATCTTGACCCCCACTAGTCACAGAAAATCAATGATTTGATAAAGAAAATTTGACTCATATTACAATTTGCAATTTTGATATGATCTTATCTACACTTCAAATAAAAGATCATCTATCATAAAATTCAGCAATTTCATAAGGTTTTTGTTTTTGTTTTCTTCAGCACTCTTTCCATTCCTTGTTCCTTTGCTTGACAAACTGGGTGTGTCTATATTTCCAAAAAAGTCAGTAAACTTCTTGGCAAATGCAGTTAAAAAAATAAAGGAAGAACGAAAGAAAAATCCACAAAAGGTAATAAGGTCTCTTCAATGTTCACAATAAGAATATGTGTACAATATAATGAGTTATATTTTTATCCTCTAAGTAAAGCAAACAAAATATATGTTCCAAGTTTATTTGATGTTCATATGTATCTGTTATAAATTTTTTATTCATTTGAAATTGTCAGATATTTTTTGAGAACTTACTATAACATGATGATGTGTTATTTGTGGCCTCCAGCCTCACTTTCAGCTCTACTCTAAGTTCCTATTTTTTAATATTTGGCAAATCTAGTGATCTCTGTCTCTGGAAGTACTAAGAGAAAAAAAGACATTGTCCTATGTTGCGGTCCACTCTGGGCAGCTGGGTCTCAGTTTAATTCATACAACTCTTCGGGGAGCTCTGCTGGACATGTCCAGCATGTTCAATAATGAAAGTCAGCCAGTGAGAGATAAGCAAGGAGTTTATTGCAGGTATATGCTACATCTCTGACTCACATAGTTGAAATAAGGGTATATATAAGCCTAGTCCCCTTGTATCAGCATCCCTCATCTCCAGGCCTGTGGAAGTATAAGGGGTATGCCACAAAAGGTCTGTATTCTGGAAAAATGTGGAATCTTCAACAAGATAAAGATAAAAGGTAGAGAGATAAGGACTAGAACTCCTTCCTGGGACAGTTGAACAATATGAGGATGAAAGGCAGAGGGATAAGGACAAAAGGTCCTTCCTGAGAATATTCAACAAGATAAGGATGAAAGGCAGGAGAACAAAGAGAGAGAAGGGCCAGAGCTCCTTCCTGAGTTCAGAGCACTCTGGTATGGACATTCCTGTTGTCCCAGGTCTCAATGAGTCTCAGGATGAACTCCTCATGGCCACATACTCTGTCTATTTTCCCCTTACAGTCCTAGTTCTCAAGTAATTTGCAACCATATAGGTGGAATAAAATATATAGTACTGAAAAATTTTATATGGTGTATAAACAGGAACCCAAGGCAGAAGTAAGTACCTTTCTCTTTTATCTGTGCATTCTCAAAACAAAAACATTGTTAATAATACCTAAGGCTATATCAAAATGGGCACAACATTCTAGTTCTGCCAGCAATGTTTTATTCAAATTCTCCATGAGGGGTCTTGGCCCAAATTTGGAACATTTTTCATTTTCCCAGAAAACTCCTATTCTGAGGTCTTTTTTAAAAAAAATTTTTTGCAAGGCAATGGGGTTAAGTGGCTTGCCCAAGGTCACACAGCTAGGTATTTATTAAGTGTCTAAGGCTGGATTTGAACTTAGGTAGTCCTGACTACAGGGCTAGTGCTCTATCCACTGTACAACCTAGCTGCCCCCAATATTCTGAGGTCTTTTACAGAACAGATATGACCCTTAATTCTTGAATTATAGATCTGGAAAGGAACAAACTACGGCTGACCCTTGAAAACTTCAATGTCCTCAAACTTGGGCATGTTGGTTCATTTTATGTTTACGATCTAGGACAAATCTAGCAGAGTTTGAAGAGAGATGTTGATTGATTGACCAAAGAGAGATCAATATTTTTACCTAGAGTGATCCTAGAAAACCAGCCATCAAGTTATTTATTGAGTGACTGTGACCAATGTGTCTATATCATTGATATTTTAAACCTTTAAATAAAATGATAATGCCAATCAGAAATGCTTTGCATTTTATACCATGAATGGACAAACCAACATATATTTACTTATTTTCTCAACCATTTATAAAAATGCTTTTTGTACTTTTAGGTAGTTTATGAAGAGAATCAACACTTTTTTTGAAAATATATCACCTAGTACATGCTACTGACCATTTTCTGACCAACTTTATCTTTCTATCCTTCTGTCAGAGATAAGAGAATCTATTTCCTAAATGCTTTATATTTTCCATTATGTTTAGAGACTGCTTCCCTTTCATAACTGTGGTAATTGGGACATCATGTTTTAAAATTTGGGAATCTATTTTTAAAACTTCATTTCCTTCACTTGAGACTCAAAGTTCTTTGTCCCTCTGGGACCTTTATGGGAGGGCTTCAGGTATAATTCCAACTCTGCCACTGAGCTGAAGTTACAGTATCTCTAAGAATTCAGCTCTTTATTTTTAAGTAGGGATATTAATTTGCTGTGTGCATAGCTAATTTCTGTGTTCTCAAGTGTTTCTCAGCAATTGTGTTTTCTATGGTTTTTTCAGAACCGGGTTGATTTCCTTCAACTTTTGATGGATTCTCAGACTTCTAAAAATTCAGAGACAGATTCTCACAAAGGTAACTTGGGAATGAGGATTGCTACAAATTGGAATCTTGAAGGCCTTATCTGTGGAAGCACGAAAATATTTGAATTTGAGTAGAAGATATAACAAATAGCAATAACAATGTCAATGAATACAATGATGATGTTAGATGTTTTTTAAAATTTGTAGAGCACTTTACATAAATCATTTCATTTAATCTCCATAATAGTTAAATGTAATTGGTCTCATATTACTTAAATTTAAGAGATGAGAAAACTAAGGCTGAGAGAGTTTAGTTAACTTCCACAGGATCACTGCTAATAAAACTGAAGCAGGATCTGAAATCAGATCTGCCAGTGGTATTTGATATATGGTGAGATCCTTGACATAGGTATGATGAACTAAGTGGAGACAAAGAGCAAAGATATATTTGTATTTGTCTTGATCAAGTTAGTGATAGTGACAAAATACTCACTTACAACAGTGAGGCATAGAGGGCAAAACTACAATTTTGTCCAGAGAAAATCTGTGCTCTTATCCTAATGGTGCTACTAAGTACTTGTGTGACCTTGGGTATATCACTTTACTTGCCCAGACTTGCTTGTCATAGGTAAAAGTCAGGCCTTTGACCAAATGATGTCTCAATTCCCTTCTAGTTCTAAGTCCTATAATTTTATTCTATTCTCGGGTATTGACTGTGTTTATTTATGCTTAGCTAGCTCAGCATCTAGAGGGAACAGTGGATAGAATTCTAGACATGGAGCCAGGAAGACATTTCTCTCTGTTCAATTCTGACCTCAAATATTTATTACATATTTATAATGGTGGGCAAGTCATTTAGCTTGGTTGGCCTTGGTTTCCTCATCTGTAAAATGAAAAAAGGAGAAGGAAATATATACCAAACACAGTATCTTTTCCAAGGTAACCCAAACTGGGTAACAAAGTTGGACATAATTGAAATAACTAAGCAACAGTAACACAGGAAAGAAAAAAAACTGATACAAATATGTAAGTTTCTCTTCCAATATAAAACTTGTGGCAGACTTCTCAAACTGTTTTTTAATTAGCAATATTTCCATTTAATTTTAAGTAGGGTATAGACTCTCCTATGCTGTATTTAAAGATTTGTATAAGAACAGCATATTTTAAGGGAAGGGGCATCTGAATTTTGGAGTCCTAAGGCCAGATTCTAGGGCTTTAGCTACTTGCTAGCTCAGTGACTCAGAAACAGTCATCATACTGCTCTACACCTTTGTAGCCTGATCTGAAAAGTGGGGAGAAATATTCTTGTACTAGCAAGTTCATAGACTTCATATTGCCTTAAAATGAAATAGCATAGGTAAAATATAAACACTAGGGCCTATGTCAAATATAATCAATGTTCTGATCACCTTCCCTTCACGGAGTCCATCAAAATAGGATGTAATTGTGTACTATAGGAAGAGCCTGGTCTCTGAAGTCTAAGGATCTAGTTTTGAATCCTAATTCTCTCACCTGTAAGTCTTTGGAAAAAATCACTTAACTTCTTGAGGTCTTCTCTAATTATAGTTCTGTGATCTCTCTTTACCTATCTTTCCTCCATATTTGCTTCACTGAATACAAAAGTGCCCTATCACACTGACTTAATCCTTCTCCTGTGGACTATTGCTAGAATCTTCTAATGTGTCTGTCCTATGACACAGTTTGTTAGAAAGAAGAAAGAATGCCTTGAAATGAAATGTCATTTTTGTACATCCAGAAGCAACAACTGAAGATGAGGCATGTGTGTGGAAAGAATAGAATAGATGTAGCAGAAATAATATTGAGCAGACCAGTTTAGACTTAACCTCTTTCCTGCATTATGGTGTTAGATTTAGCTGGAAAATTCCTATCATATGAATGAATGTATTTCAGATCTTTTCTAGGTATCCTGGAGAGAGGTACATGTTTGCCTTTTCAAAAGTCTTGTGATATGCCTGAATGATATAATAAAGGTATGATAACTTTCTCTGAATATCTCCTTGGTCTCTATTTCAGATCTGAGTGATGAGGAAGTCCTGGCCCAGGCCATAATCTTTATTTTTGGTGGCTATGAAACCACTAGCTCAGTTCTTTCCTTTCTTTTTTACAACCTGGCCACCCATCCTGAGATCCAGGAGAAACTTCAGAAGGAAATAGATGAAGTTTTGCCAAACAAGGTGAGATGAGAGAAA
The DNA here is from genome assembly GCF_037893015.1 of Macrotis lagotis. Taxonomy (NCBI): domain Eukaryota; kingdom Metazoa; phylum Chordata; class Mammalia; order Peramelemorphia; family Peramelidae; genus Macrotis; species Macrotis lagotis. Next base: position 139,847,408 of record NC_133666.1, on the reverse strand, counting down.
CATAACTTTTCCACTTCTCAAATTATTTGTTTTTCACTCATTTGTCTCATCTTCTACTAAAACTTCGTCAAAATCAATTATACTGACTAAATGCCCATTATTTTGTCACAATCAAGCTCTGAAAAAACAAAGATACCACAGATTTATATGAAGTCCTGATTGCAGAAACTAGTTCTCAGGAACTGTGTCAACCTTTTGCCCTAGAAAAATTCCATTTTTTCCTTTGTTCACATATCCATTTCTCTACCTTTCCCTCATTTAAAGGCATTCCTTTCTCCTCTCTTCTAATACTAAAAGTCATTGTGACTTTGGGTTTCCCTTTAAATTCTTGCTTCCTCTCTTTCCCCATCCCTCCATTCATTGTCTGTTTTATTATCACTTGATTGTCTTTCCCACTCTCCCTCTCATCTTCTCTTCTCAGATTCTCATAGAATCTCTCATGTGTCTTGTACCAATGAATACAAACTATACCTGGTATTGAAAGGGCTACTCATGAATTTTTTTGTGGCACTGTCTCCATTACTCTTGAACCAAGTAGGAAAACCATTATTAATGGGACAGCTAAATAGTCATTTACCTATTAAATTAAGGAATAACCTTAAGAAAGTATTGAAATAGTCCCCTTAAACAGTAATGAGTAGTGAAGCTAGGCTGATGGCAGAAGAAAGGAAGAGATTGATGAACTCTTTGGATCTCATTGACCACTTAACTAACCAAACCTGAACCTTTATATTGCTGCTGAGAACAAACTAAGAAACATTACATGAATGGGGACAGATTGTGTTTCATCTTGATTTGGGATCAGATCATTTTTGTACCTAACTTATTTTCTCTACTATTCTGTAAGTTACAAGGATGTTTGTTTTTCTTGGAGATAGGTGATGCCTGCTAAATAAAGATTTCCTCATATTTCTTATAAGCTTTTAATGTTCTCCAAGCTATATAGACATGACATAATAGGATGATATGATCAGAATTGCTCCTGTAAATTGATAACTGTGTATGTTATGTGTTGTGAGGGACACTGGGAAAACCTTTCTACCCCACCCCAAGTATTTCTTCTAAATTCTATCATTGCAGGGGCAGCTAGGTGGCACAGTGGATAGAGCACCGGCCTTGGAGTCAGGAGTACCTGGGTTCAAATACGACCTCAGATACTTAATAATTACCTAGCTGTGTGGCCTTGGACAAGCCACTTAACCCCATTGCCTGGAAAAATCTAAAACAATAAAAAAGTAAATATATAAATTCTATCATTGCAGATGCATCCCTTTAAGTCTAATCTGTTGTGAAGTCCATGGGAAGTATAAAATACTAAGATATTATGAAATACTACCAAAGCATCAAAATATTGATTGTAGGCTGAGAGTGAGAACATCTAGAGTCTGAATAGAAGATAGTCAATTTTGCAAGGATAAGAAGTGGAAACTGGGGAGAAAAAGAGACCAAAATGTCTCTTTTCAGGTTTTAAGGGTAAACTTAACTGAGGTAAATTTTGTCAACTATCCCTTTGTAGATATTGTAATTGACCCAGTTTGTTCCAAGATACAACTTGGAAGAACAGATGAAAAATATTCATCTTAGCACAACTTCCTTTCACTGAGCTCAAAAGTTTTTTTATAGGCTCAGAAGGGTCCATTTTATGAAAACAAGCTCAGAGCTCAGAAGTTTGGAGTAACTTCATGAGCAAGTTGACTACTGCAGTGATTTCCAACATTCTGTAAATTCAATAGTAAAAATATTTTATAGCTTTCTTGCAGAAGGAATTACAGCCACATTTAGTAACCAGACGTATAGTATAGAGTCATTTTGAGACCAAATGAATAAAGATATATGTGATCTGTCATCTTAGTACTTGGAACCTAGTACTTAGAACTGTTTGTTCTCTTCTTAGGAAGCAGTCACCTATGATGCCCTGGTACAGATGGAGTACCTAGATATGGTGACAAATGAAAATCTCAGACTGTTTCCCATAGCTGGCAGGGTTGAAAGGGTTGCTAAGAAAACTGTTGAGATCAATGGACTAACAATCCCTAAAGGTGCAGTAGTGATTGCCCCAGCCTATGCCCTTCATCGTGACCCAGAATACTGGCCAGAACCAGAGGAATTCCGCCCTGAAAGGTAAGCATACATTTTTTTCTTTTAAAATTAGAGAAAAGGTTTTCTTCTCATCATGATCCATAGAGATGGGTTTGAGAGAATATTGATTGGGAGACTGGGTCTCCCAATTTGAACCCTGGTTTTGTGTCTTCCTTAGCTTGATGACTATACAATAAATTTGCATAATGCCACAGTAGCAATTTCAGTAATTTGATTTTAGGCTTTTTTAGACATACCAATGAGAGAAATGAGGCTTATACACATCAAGTAATTTGGCATTAAACCCACAGCTAAGTGTCATAAGTGAACTTTGAATACCATTGTTTTTTAGAATTCTGGAATTGAAACTAGATGCTACCTGAGATCTTTAGTTTTAAGTTTGATATCATTTATTTCTTTTTTATTTACCTATTTTAAGAGGATGTTTATTCCAGATCAAGACTTGAAGATGAATGCAAAAATTTTAAATAATTTTCCTGAATCATTTATTTGTAGAAGTTTTAAAAGCCCTTAGTAGTGATTACATTTTTATAGGGAATATCAGACTTGTGGACATGGTTCAATACTCAGAGTCAGGAAGATATGAATTTAAAGCCCATTTTTGATATATTTTAACTCTATGTCTAAGGGCATTAAAGATTCCCATCTTCAGTAGTGACTCTTCCAAACATTCCATCTTTCAACTACAAATACTATCTAATATTTGGCTAGAAAAACTAAGGTTATATCCATTGAACTCCTTCTTTTCCCCTTCTCTTTTATTTTCCAACACTCAGATACCAAATTCCTTTATGCCTGTACCACATAATGAAGTAACTTTATTCTTTAGCAAGGGTAACCTCCCTGCTGGTTCAAGTGATCTGGTCTCTTCTAACAGATTGCCCCATCTATCACACCAGTTCTTATACTTATTTTCAATCTGAAGCAGTCTACTGACTCCTTTCATACTGTTTCCAAACGTGCCCACATGTCTTTTATCCTGAATAACCTTTCACTTGATCCTTCTCTCTCTGTTCTTATCCTATATCTCCTCTGTCCTTTGTAGTCAACTGCCTCAAAAAGTTTACAATACAATAAAAACATACAAAGGTTACATACATTAGTTGTTTTCACATTCTCTTCTTTTACCTTCATCTTTGGACTTAAGAGTTATTTTTAGTCCTTTGTTGTTGCTTTCTTGTTGATTAGTCATGTCTGAATTTTCATCACTTCATTTGGTGGTTTCTTTGCCATTTTCTTACCCAGCTCATTTTATAAATGAAGAAACAGATGCCCAGAATCACATAGCTAGCAAGTTTTATTCTATTCTATTCTATGGCCTATTCAAGAATAATTAATATATCTCCAATTGTTTAGAACTATGTTTATTTGTGAGAAAAGTCTTTTTAAATTATGTATTTCTAGGGGGTGGTTAGGTGGTGTTGTGGATAGAGCACTGGCTCTGGAGTCAGGAGTACCTGAGTTCAAATCCAGCCTCAGACACTTAATAATTACCTAGCTGTGTGGCCTTGGGCAAGTCACTCAATACCATTGCCTTGCAAAAGACCTAAAAAAATATGTATTTCTTGGAAGGTAGACCTGATTTGAATTCAGATCGTTTTAATTTCAGAGTAACTATTGTGCCACCCAGCAGATAAAAAACTTTATTCTAAATGAACTGTTATTGCAATAAGAGAGAAAGTCTTATTTCTTATATGTCTTAGTAATCCAAGGTTTAACAACTCTATAATATAAATAATATTGATATTAGAATAGGATGTTGAAAGTCTATTGAAATTCCTGCTTTTTAAGCCTCATTTAGAATATTTTTTTAAATGAGAAATAATAAATAGGGCAGCATCATGTAGGAAAAAATTGTTCTGAAGACAGCTTTAGATAGTGTCACTATTTTCTTAAAGCAGATCTCTTGATGCCTGTTGTTGTCTCCTTTTTATTTTTTTTAATATTGATTTTTAAAATTTTATTTCCAAATTCTCTCCTTCCTTCTAGCCCATTTCCCACCCTTTGAGAAGTCAACCAATATACATTAATTTTTTCCCTGTAGTCATGATCTGGAATATATTTTCATGTGACTATTGATAGATTTGATTTCTTTTTCTTAAAATTGTCCGTTCATGTCCTTTAACCTTTTGTATTGCTCTTATTTTATTTTTGCAAATTTCACTCAGTTTTTGTGTATTTGACAATTGAGACTTTTATCAGAAGAACTTGATATAAACTTCTCTCCACTCTCACAGTTTTCTGCATTTCTTCAAATTGTGACAGAATTTGTTTTGTTTTATACAAAACTTAAATTTTGTGCAACCAAAACCATCCGTTTATTTCCTATAATTTTATTTCTTTTGGGGACATAAATTCTGCCCTTATCAAAACTCTGAAAGATAATTTTTTCTAAGCCTCCCTAATTTGCTTATTATATCATAGTTTGTAACTAAATTATGTACCTGTTTCCTCTTTTTCTGGTCTTCTAGTGTGAGATGTTTATATATATATATATATATATATATATATATATATATATATATATATATATATATATATACTCAGTTTCTGCCAGTCCTGCTATGCAGTTTTCCCAGAAGTATTTTTTTTTGAATTGTGAGTTCTTGCTTCCAAAGTTGGGATCTTTGGGTTTCTCAAAGACTGGATTGTTGTAAACATTTAGTTATGTATATTGTGTACCTAATCTATGTCACTGATTAACCACTCCATTTATTATACAGTACCAGAATTATGATGTTTACTTTTTTATAGTATATTTGAAAATTAAAAGTGCTATGCTGCTTTCCTTCATTTTCCCAATAATTCCCTTGATATTTTTGAACTTCTTTCAGATTCATTTTGTTTTCCACCCCTATAATTATGAAACAAATCTTTACTTGGTTTTATTAGTATGGCACTGAATAATTAAATTAATTTGGGTAGAATTGTCATTTTTATTGTTGGATTGGCCTATTCATGAACAATTAATATTTCTATTTTTATTTGTGAGAAAAGTCTTTTCAAATTATCTATTTCTTGGAAGGTAGAGTTTCAAGTATGTTGTATTTTCTATAGTTATTTCAAATGAAAATTCTATTGCTACCTCTTCCTTAATGCTGATGATTTATGAGTATTTATTTTACATCCCACCAGTTTGAAGTTATTATTTTGACTAGAATTTGATTCTCTTGGGTTCGCTCATTTTCAAGGAAGAATTGTTCCCCCTCTTCATTGTCTATTACAATTTCTTTAAATTTTTTCTCTTATCTGAATAATAATGATGATTATGGATGTTCTTGTTTCCCCTCTGATCTCATTAGGAAGAATTAGAGTCTATTACCATTACAGATAATGCTTTTTCTTGATTCTAGTTAGAAACTACTTAACATTTTAAGAAAAAGCTCCATTTATCCTCATACTCTTCTAGGAATAAGTTATATATTTTGTCAAAAGACTTTTCTGGATTTGTTGGCATAATCATATGAATTTGTTTGGATAATT